>NC_053024.1:130269964-130406203 GCF_003073215.2 Triticum urartu | reverse complement strand
CCGGACTCCGATCCAGCAAAGTGTCGGGGAAGAGTTCCGTCAGCACGACGGCGTGGTGACGATCTTGATGTACTACAGCAGCAGGGCTTCGCCTAAACTCCGCTACAGTATTATCGAGGACTATGGTGGCTGGGGGCGCCGCACACGGCTAAGGAATAGATCACGTGGATCAACTTGTGTGTCTCTGGGGTGCCCCTTGCCTTAGTATATAAAGGAGCCAGGGAGAGGGGGCGGCCGGCCAAGGTGGGCGCGCCAAGGGGGAGTCCTACTCCCATCGGGAGTAGGACTCCTAGTTGGACAAGGAGAGAGGGGAAAGAGGTGGAAGAGAGGAAGGAAAGGGGGGGCGCTGCCCCCCTTCCCTTGTCCTATTCGGACTAGGAAGGGGAGGGGCGCAGCCACCTTGGGCTGCCCCTTTCTCCTTTCCACTAAAGCCCATTAAGGCCCATATGGCTCCCGGGGGGTTCCGGTAACCTCCCGATACTCCGGTAAAATCCCGATTTCACCCGGAACACTTCCGATGTCCAAACATAGGCTTCCAATATATCAATCTTTACGTCTCGACCATTTCGAGACTCCTCGTCATGTCCGTGATCACATCCGGGACTCCGAACAACCTTCGGTACATCAAAATGCATAAACTCATAATATAACTGTCATCGTAACCTTAAGCGTGCGGACCCTACGGGTTCGAGAACAATGTAGACATGACCGAGACATGTCTCCGGTCAATAACCAATAGCGGGACCTGGATGCCCATATTGGCTCCTACATATTCTACGAAGATCTTTATCGGTCAGACCGCATAACAACATACGTTGTTCCCTTTGTCATCGGTATGTTACTTGCCCGAGATTCGATCGTCGGTATCCAATACCTAGTTCAATCTCGTTACTGGCAAGTCTCTTTACTCGTTCCGTAATACATCATTTCACAACTAACATATTAGTTGTAATGCTTGCAAGGCTTATGTGATGTGCATTACCGAGAGGGCCCAGAGATACCTCTCCGACAATCGGAGTGACAAATCCTAATCTCGAAATACGCCAACCCAACATGTACCTTTGGAGACACCTGTAGTACTCCTTTATAATCACCCAGTTACGTTGTGATGTTTGGTAGTACCCAAAGTGTTCCTCCGGTAAACGGGAGTTGCATAATCTCATAGTTATAGGAACATGTATAAGTCATGAAGAAAGCAATAGCAACATACTAAACGATCGGGTGCTAAGCTAATGGAATGGGTCATGTCAATCAGATCATTCTCTCAATGATGTGATCTCGTTAATCAAATAACAACTCATTGTTCATGGTTAGGAAACATAACCATCTTTGATTAACGAGCTAGTCAAGTAGAGGCATACTAGTGACATTTTGTTTGTCTATGTATTCACACATGTATTATGTTTCCGGTTAATACAATTCTAGCATGAATAATAAACATTTATCATGATTATAAGGAAATAAATAATAACTTTATTATTGCCTCTAGGGCATATTTCCTTCAATATGTCGTTTGACAACGGCAAGGACATGTGGGCTGCGCTCAAGGCCAAGTTTGGTGCCTCAGACGCCGGCAGCGAGTTGTACGTCATGGACCAATTCTATGACTACAAGATGACTGATGAGCGCCCTGTTGTACAGCAGGCTCATGAGATACAGTCGCTCGCAAAAGAACTTGAGTACTTCAAGTGTGTGTTGCCGGACAAATTTGTTGCCGGAGGCATCATTGCCAAGCTTCCACCTTCGTGGAACAACTTTGCTACTTCCCTGAAACACAAGAGACAGGAGTTTTCCGTTGCGGATCTCATTGGTACTCTTGATGTTGAAGAGAAGGCGAGAGAAAAGGACACACGTGCTCGAGTTGCCGAGGGAGGTTCTAGTGCCCACATGGTACAGAAGAAGAACTCCCAACCCAACAAGTTCAAAAACAATAAGAACAAAACTCAGGGCAAAGGCAAGTTTGATACAAAGAACAAGCCATCACATTCTACCAACTTCAAGAAGAATTCTCATAAGAAGGGGAATGGACTTTGCCATGTCTGCGGTGATCCTAATCACTGGGCTCCGAAGTGTCCTAACCGCTTTGAGGAGCGCGAACATGAGAAGAGCGGGAAGTCCGCTAATGTTGTCATTGGTGATACTGATATGAAGGAATCAGGGTACGGTATTTTTCCTACCATCCTTTCAGTATTTCAATCCCCTGATTGGTTAATTGACACCGGTGCCAATGTACATGTTTGTGCTGACGTCTCCATGTTTTCTTCTTACCAGGCAACAGGGACTTCACCCTGCTGATGGGGAACGGGTCACATGCCATCGTTCGAGGTGTTGGTACGGTCGATCTGAAGTTTGCTTCGGGGAAGACTGTGCGTCTGAAGAACGTTCATCATGTGCCGTCCATCAATAAAAATCTCGTTAGCGGTTCCCGTTTATGTTGAGATGGTTTTAAGTTGGTTTTCGAATCCAATAAAGTTGTAATTTCTAAGTGTGGACAATTTGTTGGAAAAGGCTATGAGTGCGGAGGCTTGTTCCGCCTATCTTTGTCAGATATTTGCACTAAAGTTATTAATAATGTTTGCCACAATAATGAGTCTGATATTTGGCATTCACGACTCTGTCATATTAACTTTGGTTGCATGACGCAGTTAGCCAATATGAATTTAATTCCGAAAATCTCTACTGTCAAAGGCTCCAAGTGCCAAGTATGTGTGCAAGCTAAGCAACCTCGCAAGTCCCATAAGACTGCAGAGGCAAGAGACTTGGCGCCACTAGAGCTTATACATTCTGATCTTTGTGAGATGAATGGCGTGTTGACAAAAGGTGGAAAGAGATACTTCATGACGTTGATTGATGACTCCATTAGATATTGTTATGTGTATCTTCTGAAATCAAAAGATGAGGCTTTGACTTTCTTTAAAAACTATAAAGCTGAGGCAGAGAACCAACTTGATCGAAAAATTAAACGGCTTAGGTCTGATCGTGGTGGAGAGTATTTTTCCAATGAATTTGATCTGTTTTGTGCAGAACATGGTATAATCCATGAGAGGACGCCTCCCTACTCACCTCAGTCAAATGGGGTAGCCGAAAGAACCAAGCTCTAACTGATATGGTTAACACCATGTTAGACACTTCGGGTCTATCCAAGGAATGGTGGGGGGAGGCGCTAATGACTGTGTGTCATGTCCTAAACCGAGTTCCCACAAAGCGTAAGACTATGACTCCATTTGAGGAATGGGAAAGGAAAAGGTTGAAACTCTCTTACCTACGTATTTGGGGTTGTTTGGCGAAAGTCAATATACAAATTCCCAAGAAGCGCAAGCTTGGACCAAAAACCGTGGATTGTGTTCTTCTGGGCTATGCTTTTCATAGCATCGGCTATAGATTTTTGATAATAAAATCTGAGGTATCTGACATGCATGTTGGTACGATTATGGAATCAAATGATGCAACTTTCTTTAAGGACATATTTCCTATGAAGGATATATCGAGTTCATCAAATCAGGAGATACCTACTCCATCTAGTGAAGAATTCACTGTAATTCCTGAACCCACCATTGCGATGGAACACGTTGAGAATCTTGTTGAGGGTAACAATGGAACTCCTGTGAGGAGTAAGAGACAGAGGACTGCAAAGTCTTTTGGTGATGATTTCATTGTGTACCTCGTGGATGACACACCCAGGACTATTTCAGAAGCCTATGCATCTCCTGATGCTGACTACTGGAAGGAAGTTGTACATAGCGAGATGGATTCCATCTTAGCTAACGGTACCTGGGAGATCACTGACCGTCCTTATGGGTGCAAACCTGTAGGATGTAAGTGGGTGTTCAAGAAGAAGCTTAGACCTGATGGTACGTTTGAAAAGTACAAGGCACGGCTTGTGGCCAAGGGTTATACCCAGAAAGAAGGTGAAGACTTCTTTGATACTTACTCACCCGTGGCTAGACTGACCATAATTCGGGTGCTACTATCACTGGCTGCCTCACATGGTCTTCTCGTTTAATAAATGGACGTTAAGACGGCTTTCCTCAATGGAGAGTTGAAGGAGGAAATTTACATGGATCAGCCAGATGGTTTTGTAATACCTGGTCAGGAAGGAAAGGTGTGCAAGTTATTAAAATCTTTATATGGCCTTAAACAAGCTCCTAAAGAGTGGCATGAGAAGTTCGAAAGAACATTAACTGCTGTCGGCTTTGTAGTAAACGATGGTGACAAGTGCGTGTACTATCGCTATGGTGGGGGCGAAGGAGTTATTCTTTATCTGTATGTCGACGACATATTGATCTTTGGAACCAAACTTGATTTAATCAAGGAGGTTAAGGATTTCTTATCTCGCTGTTTTGAGATGAAGGATCTAGGAGTAGCTGATGTTATCTTAAACATCAAGCTGTTGAGAGATGAGAATGGTGGGATCACACTGCTTCAGTCTCATTATGTGGAAAAGGTCTTGAGTCATTTTGGGTATAGCGACTGCACGCCTTCTCCAACTCCATATGATGCTAGTGTGTTGCTTCGAAAGAATCGACGGATTGCTAGAAATCAACCGATGTATTCTCAGATTATTGGCTCGATTATGTATTTGGCAAGTGCCACGAGGCCTGACATCTCTTTTGCTGTGAGCAAGCTGAGTCGGTTTGTGTCAAAACCGGGAGATGATCATTGGCATGCGCTTGAGAGAGTTATGCGCTATTTGAAAGGCACCGCGAGCTATGGGATTCACTACACCGGGTATCCAAGGGTACTGGAAGGTTATAGTGACTCAAACTGAATATCTGATGTTGATGAGATTAAGGCCACAAGTGGTTATGTTTTTACACTTGGTGGTGGCGCTGTTTCCTGAAAGTCTTGCAAGCAGACCATCTTAACGAGGTCAACTATGGAAGCAGAACTCACAGCATTAGACACTGCCACTGTTGAAGCAGAGTGGCTTCGTGAACTCTTGATGGACTTACCTATGGTTGAAAAACCAATACCCCCTATCCTGATGAACTGTGATAATCAAACTGTGATCGTCAAGATAAACAGTTCTAAGGACAATATGAAGTCCTCAAGGCATGTGAAGAGGAGACTAAAATCTGTCAGAAAATTGAGGAACTCCGGAGTTATTACGTTGGATTATATCCAAACGTCGAAAAACTTGGCAGATCCCTTCACAAAGTAGATAATGCATCGATGGAGATGGGTTTGAGACCCACCGCATGAGTTGTCCATAGTGGTAACCCACTCTATGTGATCGGAGATCCCATGAAGTAGAAGTGGGAGACAAGTTGTTGGTCAGCTGGGAGGAGAGTATCCCTATATTAATTATCTCACTCCGTGAAGATGCAATACTCTCCTGATATGCATGGCAGGTTGATACTTATCTTAATGTGTTCCAAGTGGCTTATTCAGGTAAGCAGAGATGTTGTCCTGCAGAACATCTTCTGAGGAACACACATATATGAATTTGACCGTTAACGTCGCAGTCTGTGAGAATTGGGTGTTCTTTAATAAATTCATGAAAGGCCCTGGAGTATGACGTATACGCTCCACCCGCGGGGAAGCCTTGCGGCAGCCCAGTATCGATCAAGAATTTGTGTGAAACTAGTTTCACACAAAACTTGTAGTTCAAGGCATAGTCCACTATTCAAGTTGTGATCTAGTGTAGCATAAATTTCTAAGTGGAAGTTCAACTTCACAGTCTCCACTAAGCACCGATATATAAAACAATATTTTGGAACTAAATGATAAGATGTGCCAATGAGACTTTGTGGGGGATTGTTGGAATTTTGCTAGTAGGCCTTTGGCCCAAAGCCCAACTAAAATTCTGAAATTCTCTTGGCCCATTCATGCACACATGTGAGTAGAGTGAGTGAGGCTAAAATTTAGTCCCACCCTGGAAGTTGAGAGAGAGTTACACCTCTTTATAAGGTGAGCTCTTCTACCACTTGTATGAGCATGAGAAGAGGAGACCTACACGCGCGCTCGCCTCGCCACGCCACGCCTCGTCATGACGCGCCGCGGGTTGCGGGATTGAGCCGAGCCGAGGACAGAGCTATGCACGTTGTCTATATTTTTGCTGCATGGGAAAATTAATGAGTCATTAATTAATAATTAACGGACGCGTTAATTACTGAACCGTTTCCGATTCTTTTGGATCGTGACGACTCGGACGTGGGGTTTACTCCCACGACCTACCCGGCCCGCACTATATAGTCAGGCAGACGTCTACCCTAGCCGCTGCCGCTTCGTATGGTTTCTCACCACCGGTCCAGATCATTGCGCCGCCAAGCAAGTCTTCTCCATCCCTCCTTCCGGTGTGCACCGCGAGAAGGGACAGCAGGCCTCCGGAACCCCGCCTCTCGTGATCCTGCACAGGAGAGGGGCGATCAGATTTTTGGGGAGCGCACTCGCACGACTGCTGGCAGCGACGACTTCGCGAACGACGACTTCTTCCCCGACCTCGGCAACCTCATCCTCGACGACATGGGTGATAACGTCAACGCCGGCGGTGATGCACCGTATGTGATTCTATCCTTCCTGTTCGAGATCGTGGTAGAATTCATGTTTCTAGTATGTGCCCTAGATGTGATATGTTCATCTGCTATGCTAGTTCGCATGATTAGTTTAATCTCTGCTGCTGTGATCATGATTTATTTTCTATTTATTCGGATTAAATCTCGTAGTAATTTGTTCATATTTCCAACACATCATAGCTCCGGCCCCAAGCAGAACGCCCAACAAGCCATGTATTTTGCGTTGAACATTTGGAATGAACGTAACCGGCGGGTCTTCAAGCACATCTCTTTGACTGCTGACGAAGTTGTCTCCTTTGCCTCGGACTTAAATCACTTACGTTTAGCCTTTTGTAGACCCCCTCCTGAACCAGACTGAGGTTCTACTTTTTGTACATTATAAACTCTGCCTTTCGGCAACTCTCTTTACATTCTCTATCTATAATGCAAAGGCAGAACACCTGCCATTCGTCCTCAAAAAAACATTGCAGAACGACTAGTTAATGTATTACATGACACATTTTCCGAAACTCATGACTGAATCTTTATAAAGCATTTCTTTTTGAGGGGAGGAAGAGCATGAAAGTCAAACTTTGTTTGGACAAGCAGTTAAGCCTTAGTGTTTTCAGAGAAAAGAGCACGGGGCCCCCAATTTCATTTTCATGAAACTGATAACGGTTAAACCTTAAATTCCAACCCACCATGCTCTTTTTCAATAATTAATTTCCCCAAAGTAGGAAGCGATGTAAGAATTTGTTCGCCTCTATGACCATTTGTCCGGCCGGCGACGACAAGCCGGACGAACCGAGCATCACGGCAGTGGGCCGCACAGGCGAGGAGACAGCGTCCACAGAGACCTCGCCCCGAAGGGTGTATGACATTCAGTTTTCTTTTTCCTTTTTTCTGGAAAAGGAGGATCAGACCACGGCCTCTGCAGACATGACATTCAGTTGGGTAGAACCAAATGGCCTTAGGAAAAGGGTGGCGCAGAACAACTCATTGTTGGCTAACAAACGTCTCTCTGCAACTAAGTCTGTTGGGAGCCACACGTATCAGACACAAGTTGCTAAGCACCGGCATGAAATATTTGCCTTCAGCTCTAGTTCTTACAGGTTCAATAATATGAAACTCATGTTCTTACAGGCTCACATGTCAGACATATCCAGTGACCTTCTGCATCTTGTGCAGGAGCAGAGGAGAGGGGGGTTGAGAGAGAAGCGCGCTAATTGCGTGCAATCCACGGTTCAGTTCACGGCTTAGTCTAGTTTTCAGAGTCTTATCCCTGCCTACAATGAATAGAAAGCACAACAAAGAGCTTCTTATTTCGTCAACTGCATTTCTGTATAATGTATGTATGTAAATAAATTCTTACTAACGAAAATTACATACATGGAAAGAAGTGATCGACGAGAACAAAAACATAGCCTATAATATTCTGGTACTCCTACTTCATGTTCTAACAATGTTTACTGGATCACTTGTACAGATCATCTTCCTCCTCATCAGCTGCCGCGGAGTTGTCTGCAGCAGCTTCTGCCGCCTGTGGCTGCGCCGGAAAGCGGAACTCAGTGCCGAACCCCCTAGACTGTTGCAGCGTCTGCGCAAAGGCCTGGTACTTCCTGATGTCGGCGTCGCTCACGCTCCGCCTCGCATACTTCATCGACAACTCGAAGTGAGCCGCCTTTATCTCAGCCACCTCGTCCTCTTCCTGCCCGCCGTCCACTTCCATGGTGTCTTTCCCCTTCCTCTGCCGCTCCATGTCCTTTTCAATGTCTTCTCTGATGGCGTACTTGCACGCCCTCTGGCAAATCTCCGTGATGTCGGCACCGCTAAAGCCAGCGGTGAGCCTTGCGAGAGCACCGAGGTCAACGTCCTTGGCCACGGGAGACTTCCTGAGGCAGGCCTTAAAGATTTGATGCCGCGAGGCCTCGTCCGGCAAGGGGATGTAGATGAGTTGGTCCAGACGGCCAGGACGGAGTAATGCCGAGTCAATAATGTCAGGCCTATTGGTGGCGCCGATGATGAAGACCGTCTTCTTGGCGTTCATGCCGTCCATCTCGGTGAGCAGCTGGTTCAGGGCCCTGTCCGCCGCGCCGCCGGCGTCGCCCACTCTGCCGCCCCTTTGGGTAGCGATGGAGTCGAGCTCGTCGAAGAACAGCACGCACGGCGCAGACTGACGTGCCTTGTCGAAGATCTCGCGCACGTTGGCCTCGCTCTCGCCGAACCACATGGTGAGCAGCTCTGGCCCTTTGATGCTGATGAAGTTGGCCTGGCACTCGTTGGCGATAGCCTTCGCCAGCAAGGTCTTGCCGCAGCCTGGTGGCCCGTAGAACAGGACGCCCTTGGATGGCGACATACCGAACTTCTCGAATTTCTCCGGGTGCTCGACCGGGTACTGAACGGTCTCTTGCAGCTCCCTCTTGACGCCGTCGAGGCCGCCGATATCGGTCCAGCTGACGTTCGGCACCTCCACGACGGTCTCACGTAGCGCAGACGGGTTCGTGCTGACGAGAGCCGTCTTAAGGTGGTCATTGGTGACGGCCATGGAGTTCAAGATCTCGGCGTCGATGGTGTCATCCTCTAAGTCGATGACGTCCATCTTCTCCCTGATGCACTGCAGCGCCGCCTCAGTGCAGAGCGCGGCCAAGTCGGCGCCGACGTAGCCGTGCGTATCCTTGGCAACCACCTCAAGGTTGACGTCCTCGTCCAGCTTCATGTTTTTGGTGTGGATGCGGAGCACTTCGAGACGCCCGACCTCGTCTGGCACGCCGATGTCGATCTCGCGATCGAACCTCCCGAAGCGCCTCAAGGCAGGGTCGATGCTGTTGGGACGGTTCGTGGCGCCCATGACGATGACGTGCGCGCGGGCCTTCATGCCGTCCATCAGAGTCAGCAGCTGGGAGACGATGCGCCTCTCGACCTCGCCGTGAGTCTTCTCCCTGTTCGGAGCAATGGAGTCGATCTCGTCGATGAAGATGATGGAGGGCGCGTTCTTCTCGGCCTCCTCGAAGGCCTTCCTCAGGTTGCTCTCGCTCTCTCCGGCCATCTTCGACATTATCTCTGGCCCGTTGATAAGGAAGAAGAAGGCCCCGGTCTCGTTGGCCACCGCACGGGCGATCAACGTCTTGCCGGACCCTGGAGGGCCGTACAGGAGGATGCCCTTGGGAGGCTTGACGCCAATGCTCTTGAAGATCTGGGGATGCCTGAGTGGCAGCTCGACGAGCTCCCTGATCAGAGTCAGCGGTTTCCCCATGCCACCGACGTCGTCGTAGCCGACGTCGTCAAGCCTCTCCTCGTCCTCCCGCTTGACCGGCTCGCCCTCGCAGAAGATCTCCGTGTCGGGCGCCATGAAGCAGTAGTCCACCGCAGGGTCGATCTCCATGACCTTGAACTCGACGCTCCGCATGCCGCCACGCACGAGGAAGAGGTCGCCCTTGTGGACCGGGCGGAAGGCATCCACGAAGTGAGGCTTGAGGTAGGCGTCGAAGAGGTTCCCCGTGATGCCCTCGATGGTGTCGTCCAGAGGGAGGATGTGCACGCGCTTGCCGAACTTGGCGTCGTGACACAGGTGCACGGACACGACATCGGTGATGCGCACGCGCAGGTTGGAGCGGGCCACCTTGTTGATCCTGAGCTTGTGCCCATCGCAGGTGTCGTCGGCCAGTGCCATGCAGACCGTGTTGTGGCGGCGTTTGCCCTTGAGCAGCACGATGTCGCCCTGGAATATGGAGAGCTTCTCCATGGTGGCCGGGTGGAGGTTGCAGACGGAGTTGTCGTCGTTGGTGGTGGCCTCCTCCACCACCAGCCGGTTCGCCGCCTTCTTCGACGTTGCCGCGCTCGCCATCGCCTTCAACTCTCGTTGATCGACTTGCTGCGTGGTCTCTCGTGTATTACCTTCGATGGATGTTGTGGAGCGCTGATTTGCGTTGGTGTTGTGGTGAGGTGGAGACGCGGGGATCGCACCCTTTATTGAAGGCACGGCCGACTCCGGTTGGAAGGCCGTGATCGTTGGTTCGCGTCATATTCGTACTCTTTGTACGTGGTCCGTGCCGTAATAGGACGCTAACTCTTTTCCTACTATCTTCCTACTACCTTGGCACGATCGGATCGAAAGAACCCTTCGAACTCGGAATAATTGCACCTGGCTGCGCAAACAATGGCGTGTCCGTGCTGGAGGAGACTGCTGTCGTTCGTGGGATACGAGACGGACAGCACGGAGTCGCCCCGTCGCCGGCTGTGGGATGCCAACGAGGAGGCGGTCTCCGACGGCGAGGCACTCTGGGCAGTCAACGTGCGCGTGGCGTCCCTCCAGCGCGCCCTCGAATCGGCGGTGCTGCGGCGTAACGTGGCCGTGGCACTGATGCACGAGGCCCAGCGGCACGCGGAGGAGGCCGAGGCTGCCGTCGAGGCCGCTGCGAGGGCCGGCGAGCTTGCCGCGGCGGAAGTGCGGGAGAAGACGGAGCAGACCGTGGCGACGGACGCGCGCATCAGGGAGCTCGAGAGGGAGATGCTAGTGCTACGTGATGGCGAACAATGGGCGCTGGAGACCGCGCTGGAGGCCGCCGCCGCGGAGACGCGGAGAAGGAGGGGGAAGGCATGGGAGGGGCGTGCGCATCAGGGAGCTCGAGGAGGAGATGCTACGTGACGAGCAATGGGTGGCAGTCCTAATCGATTCGTCCAGCTTGCCATTGCGGCATCGACATGTTTCAATTCACAGTTTTTCTTGACATTGCCATGGCGCACTAAGATTCTTCGCAATAGTTTTTTATCTTGAAATTTGTTTTTATCTTTGGGGGGTGTCTATTTTGCATTAGAAAGAGATCGAGCTAAATTCAAATTTTACAGCGAACAGAAAGTTGACAAATGTATGAATGTTTCAGGCACAAATGTATGATTCAGACGGTAGTATGCCCTCCTCTAAATAGCGCCGCAAAATAAACCTAAATGCTAGAAAGTGCAGCTGCATTTCTCAGTCGAACCAAGCGCACACACGCCACTATCGGATGCGGCTCGATCTCCCGACACACGTGGCGACAGAGAGAGGGGCCTCGACGAGCATTGGCCCGACAATAAATTTAGGCGAAACTGCCCCCACTCCGCCCTCTTGGTTCGAAACCATTTTTCGCAACACCCATTGCCACACAACTGCTCGCGATTTCCCCTCCTCCTCCATTCACGACGGCTTGCGCGGGGCAGGCGCGCATCGTTGGTGACATGCAGCGGTGATCCCCCCCCCCCCCCCACGTTGTTTTTCTCGTGTCTGATTCGGCCCTGGGGGTTCGATTTTCTAGGGTTTAGGTGATGTCACGGGGGTGGTTTTCGCCAATGCGGGGCAAGGGGGTGTCCATGGCCGAAGCGGAGCAAGGGAATGTCCATGGCGCGCGCTCTCGTTCATTGGGGTGGGGTGGGTTGGCATGAACCGGGCAACAATGGAGGTAAGGGGTATTGGGGGCGGGGCGGTACAGTTTAGCACAACATCCGAATTCGAAATGGAGGCCTCGTTGTTAGAATAGTAGGAGAAAAGAGGCACTGAGACGGAAATTTAAGGGCCCCTTCCCTGCCAGCAATTGAGACAAAAGCGAACCAAGGACCCCAATCTCCGCATCTGATACCGCAGAAATTCCTACTTTTTTACATATTGTCATGTGTCCGTGCAACCGCTAATTTGGTAATCCGAGAGCGCAAATATCTCCTTAAAATAGGTTTTCCCCGCTTTAGGAGCACCAATATCTAGGCACCTCTTGATTTCCAATCCTAGATTCAGGAGCTCTTATTGGACACTTATTTCACCTATCAGCGAGCACGAAAAATCGACGCACTTCGAAGGAATCAAACTCGCGACCTCTAACTATGAATCTGTAATGCTAGCCACTCGAACTAGTGAGTGATAGTGATAGAAGAAGATAGGCAGCGCCAATGTTTAAGAACTCCCTGCAGTGGTGAATTCCAAACATTAAAAAACGCAAACATTTCTTGACATGGACATTTTTTATGAGATGGATTATACAAAAATCCAAATATACTTTGAAAACACAAATAATTTACACGAATACTTTCTGAAATTTCCGAACAATTTTTGGATTTTGATAATAGTTTATCAAATTCTAACTTATTTTGAATTTTTTTTGAACATTTTCTGAATTGGTAAAAAAGGGGAAACCTATTTTTTTTAAACTGAACATTTTCAAGAAAACAAAAAAATTGAAAATTTTCCAAGCAATTTTCAAAAAACACGCACATTTTTTTAATTTATGCACAAAATTTTTAAACAAGATTTTTAAACTTGCGAACAATTATTTAAGAACACATATTTCTAAAATTTACATTTTTTTAAAAAAACACAAAAAATATTTGGGAAAATGAACAACTTTTCAAAATCTGAATAGTTTTTGAAAATTTGAACTTATGAAGAAAGAAAAAGAAAAAATAAGAAAGAAAAAAGGAAAAGAAAAAAAAGGAAAAAGGAAACAAAAAACTAATAAGAATCAAAAATGAATAATAAAAAACCAGGATTTTTTTAGTCCAAACACACTTTATTTATAATTCAACAATGTATTTGTGAATACAAGAAAGATCTAGAGGGTTCAATAGCCAAAGATGGCAGCCAAACTCCAAACCAAAAGCATGTCTAGCAGGTTTATGTACCTTAAATTGGTGTCACAACCTTCAAAGATGAAGGAGCATTCGCTTGTAGTAGCTATAACCTCCCTTATGGCGCTCGCAAAGGTTCCTGCGGTTCCCTGTTTGATGTTATTGACTACAGCTTGACAATCTGAAGTGATCTTCACATGTGATAGTGATAGGTGTAGAGCAAGAGCCATAGGCTCTCGACAAGCCAGCGCTTCAAGAGACGATGAATCTGTAATCCCGGAGATCCTAATGGTTGAGATGCCTGGATAGACATTCGATGAATCCATGTATCCTGCACTAAATGATCCTTCATTTGCTTCATGCGATACGGCACTGTCAACTCTTATCTTGGCAACACCTTGCACATGCAAGATTCATCCTACTCATTGATGCCTTGCCACATGGGGAGCCGCGGCCTGTGTATTCTTGGGCTTATAATCATCTAGCTCCCTTATGTATTTCATTATGAAGCTATGTGTAGCATGTGGGCTCTGAAAAATCTGTTCATGGAGTGCTTGTCGTCGACCATACCATATAGCCCATAGAGTGACAAGAACTTGGACAAAGTTGTCATGTAGGAGCTCTTCCATTAGCGAGAAAATCCATCTTTTGGCATCTGGTTCCCTAACTCCATTTAGTGCTTCCACCAAGTCAGCTTCTTGTAACGCCCATACGCATCGAGCCACATTGCAATGTAGCGATGAATGCTGCCAAGAGTCATCCGCGCCGGAAAGACCACAGCTAGAGATCGTTGACATATTTCTGTGATGTGATAAGTCGGCTGTTGGGAGGGACTGTTGTGCAAGCCTCCAAAGAAATATTTTGACTTTTGAAGGGACATCAAACCTTCCACATCTTAGTCCACATTTTATGTTCTCCTAAGAGTTCGACGTGGCGGGGCACTATTGGAGTCAAGCTTCACGCCTAAGCTTGGTTGCCACAAGCATTCGGTACGCCATAAAAACTGCATTATTCTCATGACCCACTGACCAAAAGTTGATCACGTCGGCCGTTTTACCATAATAACTCCATTATTCTCATGAGCCCATGATCAAAAGTCATGCAGTTGTCTAGTGCATAATGGGATCGATCAGATAGCCTCCACATCAATAATACCTCAGCTTTTCTTTTGTCGGATTCCATTCGCCATTAGCAGTGCTGAGATAAAAAAAATCTAAATACTCAATTGTGCAGGTGCGCCATATGGGCGTCACGAGCGCACACGCGAGAGCCGTCCGTTGCGCCCGATCGCCACCGACGCGTGCGGAATCGTCCGACCAGAACAATAATAACCCACGTCACGACAAGCGCAAAGGTGCGGCGCACGTGGGGAGACTGCATGAGATGGGGATTCAGTTCAAACTTAGATCTGCATGCATTTAATTAGCGTTTTCAAAATTTTGAAAAGCTATAACTTTTAGACCAAGCATCAAAATTAAGATATATTTTCACCCTTAGGTTAATCGTGGCGAGATCTTTAAAACTAGATCCCATATGAGTATGTTTCGACTAACTTTTTTTATGAGCAACTTTGGGTGCTACGGAGGCAACTTTAGTGCTATAGGAAAGCAACTTCTTGTTAGTTTGTTTAGTATGACTTTCTATGATTGAAAATCTCTTTGAAGTTGGCTACCATGACTATCTAGTTAAGTAGCTTCACTTCTAAGTTTTCTATCATAATTAGCTCCGCCTCCAATTTGATAGTATTGTAGGCAACTTAGTTTTTGGGGTAGGCTAACATTATTCTAAGCGGCTTGCCATGACAAGCGAGTAGCTTAACATCATCCTTAGTTGCATGTAATACCTTTTGGTATGGTAAACAACTTAGTTTCATAGAAAGGCAACTTACTAACAATGATGGACCACCTTTTCAATGTATTCTAGGCAACTAAAATAGAAATGGCAGACAACAGAGCATCACAGGTAGGCAACTTAGAAAAAGAATGATAAGAAACATCCCAATATTAGTCGGCAACTAATTTGTAAAGTTAGGCAACTAACATCAATGTTAGGAAATTTCATAGTATTTTGTAGCCAACCGAGCATGAACCGTGGGCAACTGGTCACTAACGATAGGCAAAATGGACATCAGTGTTAGGCAATTTCATAGTGATTGTAGGCAACTGGGCTTCAACAACAGGCAACTAATCATCAATGATAGGCAACTGTGCATCAATGTTCAATTTCATAGTATTTGTAGGCAACTGAGCATCAACTGTAGGCAACTGAGCATCACAGATAGGCAACCGGGTATCAATGTTAGGCAACTTCATAGTATTTGTAGGCAACTGAGCATCAATCGTAGGCAACTGATAATCAATGATAAGCAACCAAGCAATCCTGATAGGCAAGTTGGGATAAAGTTAGCAAGATTCACAGCACATAGTGCAGTGAAGTTGCTTGTATGTAGCACTAAAGGCACCTCATGTTTTGTGTGATTTTATTGTTTTGACATAGATCAACCTAATAGAAAGTCATACCAAGCCAAAAATAAGAACATGATGCTAAATGAGGCAACTTTAGTGCTAAGTAGGAGCTACTTTGATGCTAGATGAATTGAACCGTATCTATTGGTGAATTCACCTAGTAACCTTCTAATTAGATGTGTGCAGTAGTGTAATAGGTGGCATAGAGTTAGGATACTTGCTACTTATGGTATACAACTTAGAGATGAAGCTAGTCAAATTGATAGTTGCGATAACCAATTTAGAAGGATTTTTCGTTGATAGGCGGTCATACTAGGAAAAAGAAGAAGTTGCTTTCTTATAGCACTATAGTTGCCTCAATACAACCCAAAGTTGCACGCGAAAAAAGTTTGTCAAAATGTACCCATATGGGATCTAGTTTTGAAGTACTCGTCGTGAGAAACCCAACAATGAAAACGGATCTGAATTCCGATGCACGATCAAAAGTTATACCTGTTGAAATTTTTTGAAACCCAAATAAATGCACGCAGGACAAGATCGTAGGTGATTTCCTGAGTAGTGTGAATACGTCAAGTAATTTCCTTTTAGGATGTCAGTTGATTTCGGAATCACGTGGGCGTGGGATGGTGGTGTGAGAAACTGATTTGGTTTTTTTGAAAAAGTGACAGTCCGCCTTCCTTTTGGGAAGAGCGCTCGATCCCGCGAGCGGGCGCTCGGGCGCCAGGTAGCCACGTCCTAAAAAAAACCCAGGAAAGCCAGAGATAGAAAACATCAGAAAAAGGAAAAGCAGTTTATGGGCCGGCCCGCTAGCTTGGTCTCGGCCTTAGGCAACAACGCGCACTGTCGAGTCTCTGATATGCCTTACGTTTTATTCAAAGTACGAAGAATCGTCAACTCAAAAAAAAAAGTAGGAAGAATCGTGATCGTCCAGAACAAAGCTCCCCTGATCTTTTCACCCGTCTACGAAAACGCTAGTAGAACGCGCGGACACCGTCCCGTTGTTCGGATTCTACTCGAGCCGGCGCCCACACGAACTCCCCTCCACGTACGCGCACGCCTGCGTCAATCAAGCACCTAATTAAGTTTCCAAGAAGGCCAAGCGATCGATCGTCGGTACCCGCGCGGATCAACAATCGCGATGTCGTCGTCGCCGTCGTGCTGGGAGTCGATCACCTCGGCCGTCCTGCCGGCGAACCCAACGTCGCGGGAGGCGGCGCTGCGGGAGCAGCTGCTGGAGCGGGAGGAGGCCGCGGCGTCCCAGCGCGCGGCCGTGCAGCGCCTGACGGAGCGAGCCGACGCGCTGCAGCGCAGGATCGACGACGTGGCCCGCGAGACGGCGGCGGCGCAGGCGGCCGCGTCCGGCGCGGAGAGGCGCCAGCGGGAGGCCGAGGAGCAGCGGAGGGTCGCCGTGAGGACGTACGAGATGCACGAGGAGAAGCTGCGGGTGCTGGCCAAGGAGCTCAAGGTCAAGGAAGGCCGCTTCAGGGTCCTGGACGCCATCCTCACCACGGTGCGGAGCAGCAACAGGCCCGTCTCGAGGAACAGGGCCCACTAGTAGTACTATGATTTGTTTATTTCAGGACATATCAGAGATATAGGTTTGCAACTTTGTAAATTTTGATCTGGTGTGGATGTTTTAACATGCTCCTTTGTTTATTAGCAGCACTCAGTTGTAAAGGTTGACATTTAGGAAAACATTCGATTTATACTATTTTCGATTCAACTAGAAATTTACATAAACATCTATGGGGGGAAGTGTATCCACCGTAGTCTTAGGTGGCGGCACCTTCACGTGAGTTCTGTCTCTTGGGGCTCCTTTGATTCAAAGGAATTTCATAGAAATTTCAGAGGATTTGATTCTGAAAAATATTCTATGTTTGTAGATTCACAGAGTTGAAATCGTTAGGTATTTTTGCTTGAGATTCATTTGTACTAGTATGTTTTGGAGCAAAAATGTCATCTACTCAAACCTCTTGATAGAATTCCTTTGTTTTTCGAGTGATATCAAACACTCTTGAATCAATTTTTAACACTTAAACCAACAATTCGCATGCGTGGGTGCATGTGCTTCAGTTTAAAACACATGATGTGAAAAGATTCATTTGAACAACCAATTTCAATAATTTATCCGTGTACCAAATTGACCATCTACTTTTCACGTTTAGTTGCGTTTCAGCTTGATGCAAATTAGATCTCATGTTGATACATTCCGATTATTTTTTGTTAATACTCGTCAGGTTATGGTCCCATGTTATCTTGTTTTTCTCTTATAATTTGTGATCCAGATATAAACAATTGGTTACAACATCACTCCTTACCCATGCAAGCCTTGCATGATGTATGTTCATAGTTTGATGCCATAATCTTTCCTCGCCTCCTATCCCATCCTTGGTATCCTATCAACAATGCAACAAAAATATAACACGGTCCATCAGAAATTTTTAGAAACAAATCAATATGACATGATGTAAACGATTTATCACACAATATTATTTTTGTTCTTACTTTTGCAACATAAAGTATTCTTCCACTAAAACAAAGTAGTAGTTCACTGAAAGGGAAGCAAGCAATAGGCTTTATGAGTTGAAACTTCTTTGTCTTCCACATGATGTAAATGCTTCATATATCCAAAAAAACAGTTGAGACATGCACATTCAATACAACAGGCTAAAATCACCTTCATCATCAAACAACTTTTCATTTTTATTTCCCCTGAAATCAGAACTTATAAGTTTGAATGGAGTCCCCTTGACTACTGTTATCCATCATCAACATTTTTTTAGATAACTCAACTCTATAACTTACCATCAAATTACTGTAAACTAAGCATTTTTAACAGGCAACATTTTCTGAAAAAAGTTCAGGTAAATTTCTGAATGCAACACATTTTACTCCATGCAATTTTTCCAACCATTTCACTAGTTTGGGCACAATCTTGTGTTGAATTCAATCAGAAAACCAACACTCACAGTTTTTTGTTTAACATCAGTTTTGTTGGGATGCAACTCACTGAATTCACACATGAATATGGAAAAAAATTTACTGCAAATATAAATGGCAACATGGAATCTGCTCAAGTTTTTCAGTTCAAATCTATAATTGGTGGTTCAAATCACCTATTGCAAGTGTGGATGCAACAAACGAATCTGCTACAAGTATGTTCGCTAGCACTTTTAGAATCTTACCCAATTTGCAGCGGAACTGGCTGGGGAGGCATCTGGTGGACCACTGGCGGATCACGGTACATGCTCGTAGGAGGGGCTTGATGTCTCGGATCTGCGCCCCACGCCGGAGTTGAACTCGTCCACCGGGGAGCAACCGACCAATCAGAGCTTTGAGGCAAGGCGAAGGCGAGCACATCTCTAACAATATAGTGAGCCATCGGGTTGAATTAGGGGGCGTGATCCGAGGATTCGGCGGCGGGTGTTGCAGTGGTGGCGTTGCGGCAGGGAAACGACGACAGATGGTAGGCAGACAGCGGGCGGTCGCTGCCACCCGCGATTCGCGGGGTTAGGTAGGACGCGGCTATTGGAAATATGCCCTAGAGGCAACAATAAATTGATTATTATTATATTTCCATGTTCATGATAATCGTTTATTATCCATGCTAGAATTGTATTGATAGGAAACTCATATACATGTGTGGATACATAGACAACACCATGTCCCTAGTAAGCCTCTAGTTGACTAGCTCGTTGATCAATAGATGGTTACGGTTTCCTGACCATGGACATTGGATGTCGTTGATAACGGGATCACATCATTGGGAGAATGATGTGATGGACAATACCCAACCCTAAGCCTAGCACATAGATCGTGTAGTTCGTTTGCTAAAGCTTTTCTAATGTCAAGTATCATTTCCTCAGACCATGAGATTGTGCAACTCCCGGATACCGTAGGAATACTTTGGGTGTGCCAAACGTCACAACGTAACTGGGTGGCTATAAAGGCACACTACAGGTATCTCCGAAAGTGTCTGTTGGGTTGGCACGAATCGAGACTGGGATTTGTCACTCCGTGTGACGGAGAGGTATCTCTGGGCCCACTCGGTAGGACATCATCATAATGTGCACAATATGATCAAGGAGTTGATCATGGGATGATGTGTTACGGAACGAGTAAAGAGACTTGCCGGTAACGAGATTGAACAAGGTATCGGGATATCGACGATCGAATCTCGGGCAAGTATCGTACCGATAGACAAAGGGAATTGTATACGGGATTGATTAAGTCCTTGACATCGTGGTTCATCCGATGAGATCATCGTGGAGCATGTGGGAGCCAACATGGGTATCCAGATCCCGCTGTTGGTTATTGACCGGAGAACGTCTCGGTCATGTCTGCATGGTTCCCGAACCCGTAGGGTCTACACACTTAAGGTTCGATGACGCTAGGGTTATAAAGGAAGTTTGTATGTGGTTACCGAATGTTGTTCGGAGTCCCGGATGAGATCCTGGACGTCACGAGGAGTTCCGGAATGGTCCGGAGGTAAAGATTTATATATAGGAAGTCCTGTTTTGGTCACCGGAAAGGTTTCGGGTTTTATCGGTAACGTACCGGGACCACCGGGAGGGCCCCGGGGTCCAACAAGTGGGGCCACCAGCCCCGGAGGGCTGCATGGGCCAAGTGTGGGAGGGGACCAGCCCCAGGTGGGCTGGTGCGCCCCCCCACCAAGGCCTAAGGCGCAAGGAAGAGGGAAAGGGGGGGCAAACCCTAGGGCAGATGGGCCCTAAGGCCCACCCTGGTGCGCCTCCCCCTCTCCCCTCCCCTTGGCCGCCCCTAGATGGGATCTAGGGGGCTGCCGCCACCCCTAGGGAGGGAACCCTAGGTGGGGGTGCAGCCCCTCCCCTCCCCCTATATATAGTTGAGGTTTGGGCTGCCCAATACACATGAGTTCCTCTCCTTGTTGGTGCAGCCCTACCTCTCTTTCTCCTCATATCTTGCGGTGCTTGGCGAAGCCCTGCTGGAGTACCACGCTCCTCCACCACCACCACCACGCCGTCGTGCTGCTGCTGGATGGAGTCTTCCTCAACCTCTCCCTCTCTCCTTGCTGGATCAAGGCATGGGAGACGTCACCGGGCTGTACGTGTGTTGAACGCGGAGGTGCCGTCTGTTCGGCACTAGGATCTCCGGTGATTTGGATCACGACGAGTACGACTCCTTCAACCCCGTTCTCTTGAACGCTTCCGCTTAGCGATCTACAAGGGTATGTAGATGCACTCTCCTTCCCTTCGTTGCTGATTTCTCCATAGATAGATCTTGGTGACACGTAGGAAAATTTTGAATTTCTGCTACGTTCCCCAACAGTGGCATCATGAGCTAGGTCTATTGCGTAGATTCTATGCATGAGTAGAACACAAAGTAGTTGTGGGCGTTGATTTTGTTCAATATGCTTACCGTTACTAGTCCAATCTTGATTCGGCGGCATTGTGGGATGAAGCGGCCCGGACCAACCTTACACGTACGCTTACGTGAGACCGGTTCCACAGACTAACATGCGCTAGTTGCATAAGGTGGCTGGCGGGTGTCTGTCTCTCCCACTTTAGTCAGATCGGATTCGATGAAAAGGGTCCTTATGAAGGGTAAATAGCAATTGGCATATCACGTTGTGGTCTTTGCGTAAGTAAGAAACGTTCTTGCTAGAAACCCATAGCAGCCACGTAAAAACATGCAAACAACAATTAGAGGACGTCTAACTTGTTTTTGCAGGGTATGCCATGTGATGTGATATGGCCAAAAGGATGTGATGAATGATATATGTGATGTATGAGTTTGATCATGTTCTTGTAATAGGAATCACGACTTGCATGTCGATGAGTATGACAACCGGCAGGAGCCATAGGAGTTGTCTTAACTTATTTATGACCTGCGTGTCAACATAAATGTCATGTAATTACTTTACTTCATTGCTAACCGTTAGCTGTAGTAGTAGAAGTAATAGTTGGCGAGACAACTTCGTGAAGACACGATGATGGAGATCATGGTGTCATGCCGGTGACGATTGTGATCATGGAGCCCCGAAGATGGAGATCAAAAGGAGCAAAGTGATGATGGCCATATCATGTCACTATTTGATTGCATGTGATGTTTATCATGTTTTTGCATCTTGTTTACTTAGAACGACGGTAGTAAATAAGATGATCCCTCATAATAATTTCAAAAAAGTGTTCCCCCTAACTGTGCACCGTTGCGACAGTTCGTTGTTTCGAAGCACCACGTGATGATCGGGTGTTAGATTCTAACGTTCACATACAACGGGTGTAAGACAGATTTACACACGCGAAACACTTAGGTTGACTTGACGAGCCTAGCATGTATAGACATGGCCTCGGAACACAAGAGACCGAAAGGTCGAACATGAGTCGTATAGAAGATACGATCAACATGAAGATGTTCACCGATGTTGACTAGTCCGTCTCACGTGATGATCGGACACGGCCTAGTTGACTCGGATCATGTAATCACTTAGATGACTAGAGGGATGTCTATCTGAGTGGGAGTTCATAAGATGAACTTAATTATCTTGAACATAGTCAAAAGGTCTTCGCAAATTATGTCGTAGCTCGCGCTTCAGTTCTACTGTTTAGATATGTTCCTAGAGAAAATTTAGTTGAAAGTTGATAGTAGCAATTATGCAGACAGTAAAAGGCTTATGTCCTTAATGCACCGCTCAGTGTGCTGAACCTCGAACGTTGTCTGCGGATGTTGCGAACATCTGACATACACATTTTGATAACTACGTGATAGTTCAGTTAAACGGTTTAGAGTTGAGGCACCGAAGACGTGTTAAAACGTCGCGAAACATATGAGATGTTTCGAGGGCTGAAATTGGGATTTCAGGCTCGTGCCCACGTCAAGAGGTATAAGACCTCCGACGATTTTCTTAGCCTGCAAACTAAGGGAGAAAAGCTCAATTGTTGAGCTTGTGCTCAGATTTTCTGAGTACAACAATCATTTGAATCGAGTGGGAGTTGATCTTCCAGATGAGATAGTGATGTTTCTCCGAGGTCATTACCACCAAGCTGTTAGAGCTTCGTGATGAACTATAATATATCAGGGACATACATGATGATCCTTGAGATATTCGCGATGTTTGACACCACAAAAGTAGAAATCAAGAAGGAGCATCAATTGTTGATGGTTGGTGAAACCACTAGTTTCAAGAAGGGCAAGGGCAAGAAGGGATACTTCATGAAACGGCAAAGCAGCTGCTGCTCTAGTGAAGAAACCCAAGGTTGAACCCAAACCCGAGACTAAGTGCTTCTGTAATAAGGGGAACAGCCACTAGAGCAGAATTACCCTAGATACTTGGTAGATGAGAAGGCTGTCAAGGTCGATAGAAGTATATTGGATATACATTGTGTTAATGTGTACTTTACTAGTACTCCTAGTAGCATCATGGTATTAGATACCGGTTCGGTTGCTAAGTGTTAGTAACTCGAAATAAAAGCTACGGAATGAACGGAGACTAGCTAAAAGGTGAGATGACGATATGTGTTGGAAGTGTTTCCAAGGTTGATCAAATATCGTACGCTCCCTCTACCATCGAGATTGGTATTAAAACCTAAATAATTGTTATTTGGTGTTTGCGTTGAGCATAGACATGATTGGATTATGTCTATCGCGATACGGTTATTCATTTAAGGAGAATAATGGTTACTCTGTTATTTGAATAATACCTTCAATGGTCTTGCACCTAAAATGAATGGTTTATTGAATCTCGATCGTAGTGATACACATGTTCATGCCAAAAGATGTAAGATAGTAATGATAGTACCACCTACTTGTGGCACTGCCACTTAATTCATATCGGTATAAAACGCATGAAGAAGCTCCATGTTGATGGATCTTGAAGGAAATATGCCCTAGAGGCAATAATAAAGTTATTATTTATTTCCTTATAATCATGATAAATGTTTATTATTCATGCTAGAATTGTATTAACCGGAAACATAATACATGTGTGAATGCATAGACAAACAGAGTGTCACTAGTATGCCTCTACTTGACTAGCTCGTTAATCAAAGATGGTTATGTTTCCTAACCATGGACAAAGAGTTGTTATTTGATTAACGGGATCACATCATTAGATGAATGATCTGATTGACATGACCCATTCCATTAGCTTAGCACCCGATCGTTTAGTATGTTGCTATTGCTTTCTTCATGACTTATACATGTTCCTATAACTATGAGATTATGCAACTCCCGTTTACCGGAGGAACACTTTGGGTACTACCAAACATCACAACGTAACTGGGTGATTATAAAGGAGTACTACAGGTGTCTCCAAAGGTACATGTTGGGTTGGCGTATTTCGAGATTAGGTTTTGTCACTTCGATTGTCGGAGAGGTATCTCTGGGCCCTCTCGGTAATGCACATCACTTAAGACTTGCAAGCATTGCAACTAAATGAGTTAGTTGCGGGATGATGTATTACAGAACGAGTAAAGAGACTTGCCAGCAACGAGATTGAACTAGGTATTGGAATACTGACGATCGAATCTCGGGCAAGTAACATACCGATGACAAAGGGAACAACGTATGTTGTTATGCGGTCTGACCGATAAAGATCTTCGTAGAATATGTAGGAGCCAATATGGGCATCCAGGTCCCGCTATTGGTTATTGACCGGAGACGTGTCTCGGTCATGTCTACATTGTTCTCGAACCCGTAGGGTCCGCACGCTTAAGGTTACGATGACAGTTATATTATGAGTTTATGCATTTTGATGTACCGAAGGTTGTTCGGAGTCCCGGATGTGATCACGGACATGACGAGGAGTCTCGAAATGGTCGAGATGTAAAGATTGATATATTGGAAGCCTATATTTGGACATCGGAATCGTTCCGGGTGAAATCGGCATTTTTCCAGAGTACCGGGGGGTTACCGGAACCCCCCCGGGGGTTTATTGGGCCTACATGGGCCTTGAGGGAGAAGAGAGAAGGAGGCAAGAGGTGGCCATGCGCCCCTCCCCTTCCTAGTCCGAATAGGACAAGGGAAGGGGGGCAGCGCCCCCCCTTTCCTTCCTCTCTTCCACCTCTTTCCCCTCTCTCCTTGTCCAACTAGGAGTCCTACTCCCGATGGGAGTAGGACTCCCCCTTGGCGCGCCCACCTTGGCCGGCCGCCCCCTCTCCCTGGCTCCTTTATATACTAAGGCAAGGGGCACCCCAGAGACACACAAGTTGATCCACGTGATCTATTCCTTAGCCGTGTGCGGCGCCCCCAGCCACCATAGTCCTCGATAATACTGTAGCGGAGTTTAGGCGAAGCCCTGCTGCTGTAGTACATCAAGATCGTCACCACGCCGTCGTGCTGACGGAACTCTTCCCCGACACTTTGCTGGATCGGAGTCCGGGGATCGTCATCGAGCTGAACGTGTGCTCGAACTCGGAGGTGCCATAGTTTCGGTGCTTGATCGGTCGGATCGTGAAGACGTACGACTACATCAACCAAACGCTTCCGTTGTCGATCTACTAGGTATGTAGATCACACTCCCCCTTCGTTGCTATACATCACATGATCTTGCGTGTGCGTAGGAATTTTTTTGAAATTACTACGAAACCCAACAGTGGCATCCGAGCCTAGGTTTTATATGTTGATGTTATATGCACGAGTAGAACACAAGTGAGTTGTGGGTGATATAAGTCATACTGCCTACCAGCATGTCATACTTTGGTTCGGCGGTATTGTTGGATGAAGCGGTCCAGACCAACATTACGCGTACGCTTACGCGAGACCGGTTCTCCCGACGTGCTTTGCACAGAGGTGGCTTGTGGGTGACAGTTTCTCCAACTTTAGTTGAACCAAGTATGGCTATGCCCGGTCCTTGCGAAGGTTAAAACGGAGTCAAATTGACAAACTATCATTGTGGTTTTAATGCGTAGGTGAGATTGGTTCTTACTTAAGCCCGTAGCAGCCACGTAAAACTTGCAACAACAAAGTAGAGGACGTCTAACTTGTTTTTGCAGGGCATGTTGTGATGTGATATGGTCAAGATATGATGCTGAATTTTATTGTATGAGATGATCATGTTTTGTAACCGAGTTATCGGCAACCGGCATGAGCCATATGGTTGTCGCTTTATTGTATGCATTGCAATCGCGATGTAATGCTTTACTTTATCACTAAACGGTAGCGATAGTCGTAGAAGCACAAGCTTGGCGAGACGACAACAATGCTACGATGGAGATCAAGGTGTCACGCCGATGACGATGGTGATCACGACGGTGCTTCGGAGATGGAGATCACAAGCACAAGATGATGATGGCCATATCATATCACTTATATTGATTGCATGTGATGTTTATCTTTTATGCATCTTATCTTGCTTTGATTGACGGTAGCATTATAAGATGATCTCTCACTAAATTATCAAGAAGTGTTCTCGCTGAGTATGAACCGTTGCGAAAGTTCTTCGTGCTGAGACACCACGTGATGATCGGGTGTGATAGGTTCTACGTTCAAATACAACGGGTGCAAAACAGTTGCACACGCGGAATACTCAGGTTATACTTGACGAGCCAAGCATATACAGATATGGCCTCGGAACACGGAGACCGAAAGGTCGAGCGTGAATCATATAGTAGATATGATCAACATAATGATGTTCACCAATGAAAACTACTCCATCTCACGTGATGATCGGACATGGTTTAGTTGATTTGGATCACGTAATCACTTAGAGGATTAGAGGGATGTCTATCTAAGTGGGAGTTCTTTAAGTAAATTAACTGAACTTAAATTTATCATGAAACTTAGTACCTGATTAGTATCTTGCTTGTTTATGTTTGATTGTAGATAGATGGCTCGTGCTGTTGTTCCGTTGAATTTTAATGCGTTCCTTGAGAAAGCAAAGTTGAAAGATGATGGTAGTAATTACACGGACTGGGTCCGTAACTTGAGGATTATCCTCATTGCTGCACAGAAGAATTACGTCCTGGAAGTACCGCTGGGTGCCAGGCCTGCTGCAGGAGCAACACCAGATGTTATGAACGTCTGGCAGAGCAAAGCTGATGACTACTCGATAGTTCAGTGTGCCATGCTTTACGGCTTAGAATCGGGACTTCAACGACGTTTTGAACGTCATGGAGCATATGAGATGTTCCAGGAGTTGAAGTTAATATTTCAAGCAAATGCCCGGATTGAGAGATATGAAGTCTCCAATAAGTTCTATAGCTGCAAGATGGAAGAGAACAGTTTTGTTAGTGAGCATATACTCAAAATGTCTGGGTATAATAATCACTTGATTCAATTGGGAGTTAATCTTCCAGATGATTGCGTCATCGACAGAATTCTCCAATCACCGCCACCAAGCTACAAGAGCTTCGTGATGAACTATAATATGCAAGGGATGAATAAGACTATTCCCGAGCTCTTCGCGATGCTGAAAGCTGCGGAGGTAGAAATCAAGAAGGAGCATCAAGTGTTGATGGTCAACAAGACCACTAGTTTCAAGAAAAATGGCAAAGGGAAGAAGAAGGGGAACTTCAAAAGGAACGGCAAGCAAGTTGCTACTCAAGAGAAGAAACCCAAACCTGGAACTAAGCCTGAAACTGAGTGCTTCTATTGCAAGCAGACTGGTCACTGGAAGCGGAACTGCCCCAAGTATTTGGCGGATAAGAAGGATGGCAAGGTGAACAAAGGTATATGTGATATACATGTTATTGATGTGTACCTTACTAATGCTCGCAGTAGCACCTGGGTATTTGATACTAGTTCTGTTGCTAATATTTGCAACTCGAAACAGAGACTATGGATCAAGCGAAGATTGGTTAAGGACGAGGTGACGATGCACGTGGGAAACGGTTCCAAAGTCGATGTGATCGCAGTCGGCACGCTACCTCTACATCTACCTTCGGGATTAGTATTAGACCTAAATAATTGTTATTTGGTGCCAGCGTTAAGCATGAACATTATATCTGGATCTTGTTTGATGCGAGACGGTTATTCATTTAAATCAGAGAATAATGGTTGTTCTATTTATATGAGTAATATCTTTTATGGTCATGCACCCTTGAAGAGTGGTCTATTCTTGTTGAATCTCGATAGTAGTAACACACATATTCATAATGTTGAAGCCAAAAGATGCAGAGTTGATAATGAGAGTGCAACTTATTTGTGGCACTGCCGTTTAGGTCATATCGGTGTAAAGCGCATGAAGAAACTCCATACTGATGGACTTTTGGAACCACTTGATTATGAATCACTTGGTACTTGCGAACCGTGCCTCATGGGCAAGATGACTAAAACGCCGTTCTCCGGTACTATGGAGAGAGCAACAGATTTGTTGGAAATCATACATACAGATGTATGTGGTCCGATGAATATTGAGGCTCGTGGCGGATATCGTTATTTTCTCACCTTCACAGATGATTTAAGCAGATATGGGTATATCTACTTAATGAAACATAAGTCTGAAACATTTGAAAAGTTCAATGAATTTCAGAGTGAAGTTGAAAATCATCGTAACAAGAAAATAAAGTTTCTACGATCTGATCGTGGAGGAGAATATTTGAGTTACGAGTTTGGTGTACATTTGAAAAATTGTGGAATAGTTTCGCAACTCACGCCACCCGGAACACCTCAGCGTAATGGTGTGTCCGAACGTCGTAATCGTACTTTACTAGATATGGTGCGATCTATGATGTCTCTTACTGATTTACCGCTATCGTTTTGGGGATACGCTCTAGAGACGGCCGCATTCACGTTAAATAGGGCACCATCAAAATCCGTTGAGACGACGCCTTATGAACTGTGGTTTGGCAAGAAACCAAAGTTGTCGTTTCTGAAAGTTTGGGGCTGCGATGCTTATGTGAAGAAGCTTCAACCTGATAAGCTCGAACCCAAATCGGAGAAATGTGTCTTCATAGGATATCCAAAGGAAACTATTGGATACACCTTCTATCACAGATCCGAAGGCAAGACTTTTGTTGCTAAATTCGGAAACTTTCTGGAGAAGGAGTTTCTCTCGAAAGAAGTGAGTGGGAGGAAAGTAGAGCTTGACGAGGTAACTGTACCTGCTCCCTTATTGGAAAGTAGTACGTCACAGAAACCTGTTTCTGCGACACCTACACCGATTAGTGAGGAAGCTAATGATAATGATCATGAAACTTCAGAACAAGATACTACTGAACCTCGTAGATCAACCAGAGTAAGATCCGCACCAGAGTGGTACGGTAATCCTGTTCTGGAAGTCATGCTACTAGATCATGATGAACCTACGAACTATGAAGAAGCAATGGTGAGCCCAGATTCCGCGAAGTGGCTTGAAGCCATGAAATCTGAGATGGGATCCATGTATGAGAACAAAGTATGGACTTTGGTTGACTTGCCCGATGATCAGCAAGCAATTGAGAATAAATGGATCTTCAAAAAGAAGACTGACGCTGACGGTAATATTACTGTCTACAAAGCTCGACTTGTCGCAAAAGGTTTTCGGCAAGTTCAAGGGATTGACTACGATGAGACCTTCTCACCCGTAGCGATGCTTAAGTCTGTCCGAATCATGTTAGCAATTGCCGCATTTTATGATTATGAAATTTGGCAGATGGATGTCAAAACTGCATTCCTGAATGGATTTCTGGAAGAAGAGTTGTATATGATACAACCGGAAGGTTTTGTCGATCCAAAGAGAGCTAACAAAGTGTGCAAGCTCCAGCGATCCATTTATGGACTGGTGCAAGCCTCTCGGAGTTGGAATAAACGTTTTGATAGTGTGATCAAAGCATTTGGTTTTATACAGACTTTTGGAGAAGCCTGTATTTACAAGAAAGTGAGTGGGAGCTCTGTAGCATTTCTGATATTATATGTGGATGACATATTACTAATTGGAAATGATGTAGAATTTCTGAATAGCATAAAGGGATACTTGAATAAAAGTTTTTCAATGAAAGACCTCGGTGAAGCTGCTTACATATTAGGCATTAAGATCTATAGAGATAGATCAAAACGCTTAATTCGACTTTCACAAACCACATACCTTGACAAAATTTTGAAGAAGTTCAAAATGGATCAAGCAAAGAAAGGGTTCTTGCCTGTGTTACAAGGTGTGAAGTTGAGTAAGACTCAATGCCCGACCACTGCAGAAGATAGAGAGAATATGAAAGATGTTCCCTATGCATCAGCCATAGGATCTATCATGTATGCAATGCTGTGTACCAGACCTGATGTGTGCCTTGCTATAAGTCTAGCAGGGAGGTACCAAAGTAATCCAGGAGTGGATCACTGGACAGCGGTCAAGAACATCCTGAAATACCTGAAAAGGACTAAGGATATGCTTCTCGTATATGGAGGTGACAAAGAGCTCATCGTAAATGGTTACATTGATGCAAGCTTTGACACTGATCCGGACGATTCTAAATCACAAACCGGATACGTGTTTACATTAAACGGTGGAGCTATCAGTTGGTGCAGTTCTAAACAAAGCGTTGTAGCGGGATCTACATGTGAAGCGGAGTACATAGCTGCTTCGGAAGAAGCAAATGAAGGAGTCTGGATGAAGGGGTTTATATCCGATCTGGGTGTCATACCTAGTGCATCGGGTCCAATGAAAATCTTTTGTGACAATACTGGTGCAATTGCCTTAGCAAAGGAATCCAGATTTCACAAGAGAACCAAGCACATCAAGAGTCGCTTCAATTCCATCCGGGATCTAGTCCAGGTGGGAGACATAGAGATTTGCAAGATACATACGGATCTGAATATTGCAGACCCGTTGACTAAGCCTCTTCCACGAGCAAAACATGATCAACACCAAGGCTCCATGGGTGTTAGAATCATTACTGTGTAATCTAGATTATTGACTCTAGTGCAGGTGGGAGACTGAAGGAAATATGCCCTAGAGGCAATAATAAAGTTATTATTTATTTCCTTATAATCATGATAAATGTTTATTATTCATGCTAGAATTGTATTAACCGGAAACATAATACATGTGTGAATACATAGACAAACAAAATGTCACTAGTATGCCTCTACTTGACTAGCTCGTTAATCAAAGATGGTTATGTTTCCTAACCATGAACAATGAGTTGTTATTTGATTTAACGAGGTCACATCATTAGTGAATGATCTGATTGACATGACCCATTCCATTAGCTTAGCACCCGATCGTTTAGTATGTTGCTATTGCTTTCTTCATGACTTATACATGTTCCTATAACTATGAGATTATGCAACTCCCGTTTACCGGAGGAACACTTTGGGTACTACCAAACGTCACAATGTAACTGGGTGATTATAAAGGAGTACTACAGGTGTCTCCAAAGGTACATGTTGGGTTGGCGTATTTCGAGATTAGGTTTTGTCACTCCGATTGTCGGAGAGGTATCTCTGGGCCCTCTCGGTAATGCACATCACTTAAGCCTTACAAGCATTGCAACTAAATGAGTTAGTTGCGAGATGATGTATTACAGAACGAGTAAAGAGGCTTGCCAGTAACGAGATTGAACTAGGTATTGGAATACCGACGATCGAATCTCGGGCAAGTAACATACCGATGACAAAGGGAACAACGTATGTTATTATGCAGTCTGACCGATAAAGATCTTCGTAGAATATGTAGGAGCCAATATGGGCATCCAGGTCCCGCTATTGGTTATTGACCGGAGACGTGTCTCGGTCATGTCTACATTGTTCTCGAACCCGTAGGGTCCGCACGCTTAAGGTTACGATGACAGTTATATTATGAGTTTATGCATTTTGATGTACCGAAGGTTGTTCGGAGTCCCGGATGTGATCATGGACATGACGAGGAGTCTCGAAATGGTCGAGACGTAAAGATTGATATATTGAAAGCCTATATTTGGACATCGGAATCGTTCCGGGTGAAATCGGCATTTTTCCGGAGTACCGGGGGTTACCGGAACCCCCCCGGGGGTTTATTGGGCCTACATGGGCCTTGAGGGAGAAGAGAGAAGGAGGCAAGAGGTGGCCGCGTGCCCCTCCCCTTCCTAGTCCGAATAGGACAAGGGAAGGGGGCGGCGCCCCCCTTTCCTTCCTCTCTTCCACCTCTTTCCCCTCTCCCCTTGTCCAACTAGGAGTCCTACTCCCGATGGGAGTAGGACTCCCCCTTGGCGCGCCCACCTTGGCCGGCCGCCCCCTCTCCCTGGCTCCTTTATATACTGAGGCAAGGGGCACCCCAGAGACACACAAGTTGATCCACGTGATCTATTCCTTAGCCGTGTGCGGCACCCCCAGCCACCATAGTCCTCGATAATACTGTAGCGGAGTTTAGGCGAATCCCTGCTGCTGTAGTACATCAAGATCGTCACCACGCCGTCGTGCTGACGGAACTCTTCCCCGACACTTTGCTGGATCGGAGTCCGGGGATCGTCATCGAGCTGAACGTGTGCTCGAACTCGGAGGTGCCGTAGTTTCGGTGCTTGATCGGTCGGATCGTGAAGACGTACGACTACATCAACCAAACGCTTCCGTTGTCGATCTACTAGGTATGTAGATCACACTCCCCCTTCGTTGCTATACATCACATGATCTTGCGTGTGCGTAGGAATTTTTTTGAAATTACTACAAAACCCAATACATATACGAATCCACAATGGAGTCATCAAGAACACTCAGAAGAGCGCCTTTAAAGAGGGTATCGATCTTCTCAAAAGCTTCCAGCTGTGCTGGATTAAGATCGCCCTCAGGCTTGCCCTTGGTGGCATCATAGCAGCCCATGGTCTGAAACCAGTAGACTACTCTCGTGCACCACCTCTTATATTGCGCCCCTTTAAAGGCAGGCGGCTTCAGATGCGCAGCAAAACCACTCAGAGTAAATTGCCTATAATCAGGTTTTTGGATTGTTGGAAATATGAGCAAATTACTACGAGATTTAATCCGAATAAACAGAAGATAAATCATGACCACAACAGCAGAGATTAAACTAATCATGCGAACTAGCATAGCAGATGAACATATCACATCTAGGGCACATACTAGAAACATGAATTCTACCACGATCTCGAACAGGAAGGATAGAATCACATACGGTGCAGCGGGTGCGTTGTCGCCCATGTCGTCGAGGATGAGGTTGCCGAGGTCGCGGAAGAAGTCGTCGTTCGCGAAGTCGTCGCTGCCAGCAGTCGCGCGAGTGCGCTCCCCAAAAACCTGATCGCCCCTCTCCCGTACAGGATCACGAGAGGCGGGGTTCCGGAGGCCTGCTGTCCCTTCTCGCGGTGCATGCCGGAAGGAGGGATGGAGAAGACTTGCTTGGCGGCGCAATGATCTGGAACGGTGGTGAGAAACCATACGAAGCGGCAGCGGCTAGGGTAGACGTCTGCCTGACTATATAGTGCGGGCCGGGTAGGTCGTGGGAGTAAACCCCACGTCCGAGTCGTCATGATCCAAAAGAATCGGAAACGGTTCAGTAATTAACGCGTCCGTTAATTATTAATTAATGACTCATTAATTTTACCATGCAGCAAAAATATAAACAACGTGCATAGCTCTGTCCTCGGCTCGGCTCAATCCCGCAACATGCGGCGCGTCGTGACGAGGCGTGGCGTGGCGAGGCGAGCGTGCGTGTAGGTCTCCTCTTCTCATGCTCATACAAGTGGTAGAAGAACTCACCTTATAAAGAGGTGCAACTCTCTCTCAACTTCCAGGGTGGGACCAAATTTTAGCCTCACTCACTTCACTGACATGTGTGCATGAATGGGCCAAGAGAATTTCAGAATTTTAGTTGGGCTTTGGGCCAAAGGCCTACTAGCAAAATTCCAACATGATGAGCCCACCACTCCTGAGCAGTGGGGAAGTGCATGTTGTTGAAAATTTCACCAGCATTTTGACTGGGTTGCAGGGTGCAGTACAGCTTGAAACAAACTTCAGAAGTGAAGGGGCAGTGGCAAAACAAGTGAACATCACTTTCAGCAGTCTGATCGCAGAGAGAACATCTGTCGTCGATGTCAAAGCCTGTGGCTCGCAGCCGGTCGGTGGTGGGCAGCCTGTTCTGCGCCAACAGCCGAGTGAAGAATTTCACTTTTTCTTCAGACTCAGACTTGATATACCAGATTTTTTCCTGGGCAGGTCGGTTGATGGGGCCCAAGAACTGAAGGTCGTATGCTGAGGAGGCAGAGTAGTGATTTGATGATGAGGTCTTCCAGCAGATTGCATCAGGTTCATCATTGAGGTTGACTTGCTGAATATGTTGCCAGAGGGAAAAGAAACAGTGAAGGTCAGTAGTTGTTGTCAGCCTTTGCAACCCTCTCATTCAGTTGCCATTGGCTAGTGCATCTGCAACCGACCCATTCTTCCTCCACGCGAGCCTGTAAAGGTTGGGGGCAATGTTCTTTGGGGCTGAACCATTAAGCCAGCAAGAGGGCCAAAATTTGGTCGATCTTCCGTTGCCAAGAGTGATTGAAGCTGCAGCGTTAAACAGGGCAAGGTTAACAGAGCATGGCATTCGGGAGCCGATCCAAGGTCGCAATGGATCCAGTCTCCAAGAGTTCTAGAGCCAGCGAAGCCGGAGAGACCGGATGAAGAGCTTCAGATTCTTGATGCCCAGGCCCCCAAATCATTTCGGGGAACACACTTGTTTCCAATTCACTACACAATGGCTTCCAGCAGCTTCGTCCTCGCCGCGCCAAAGGAACCCTCTCCGGAGCTTGTCAATGCGTTTGATGAGCCACTTAGATTGGGCAAACATTGTAAGGTAGTAGATGGTGATGGAGGTGAGCACTGCAGTCTTGGTGAGCAGTTTTCCCTTCCAGCCGGCCAGCTTGGCAGCAATTTTATCGATGAGCAGTTGAACATCAATACGCCTGAGTCTTCCCAGGGAGAGCGGCAAGCCAAGGTACTTGCAGGGGAAAGAGCTGGTTTCGCCCTCAAAGGCAGAGAGGACCTCATCCACGAGGTGGTCATCACATCCAATGCTGATTCACTGAAAGAAAAGTAAATTAAGAACAGTGTCTACATTATAATTTTTTTCAGGAAGTGTCTACATTATTTTGTACTAGTCAGACGAGTCTAAATTATTTTGTAATCTTTACTATGTACTACAGCAAACAGTGGCTTTTGTTGTACTTCAGTTCTTAGTATGTACTAGAGATAACGGTGGCTTTTGGTGAAACTGATATGTGAGATATAGTGTCATCCTAGTTCAGCTATGAACTGGCTGTCTGGTTGGAGTTCATAGAAGAACTTGGTCTACATGTGGCTGTCGGCTATCCTAGATGAAACTTACTATTTTTTCTTATGTCCTCTTAGACTTGCTTGTCTGAGATAACTTGACATTTTGTTCGAGCTCAAGTACTGAACCTAAGCTATGAGAGAGACCTAAGTTCTTCAATTATGTGCCATTTTCAGATATTTTCGTCTTTTGAATATATGAAGTGTCCATGATGGTCTAATGGTAGCTAAGTGGTATAAACAAAATTGCCCAAAAAATGAATGTACCCAGAAGTTTTTGAAAAAATTCTCAAAAATGAACAATACCCTTATATTCAGGGAAAGTTTCAAAAAGTTTGACAAACATAAAAAAAAAACTAGAAGGAAAGTACACATTCAGGGACATTTTGAGTCAAAATTTGGCCAAAAATTTGAAAGTTTCCAGAAAATTTTGAAACAGTTCTAAAAAATGAACACTCCCATTATGCTTAATCTAGGAGAATTTCAAAACGCTTTGCCACATAGAAAAGAAACTAGAAGGAAAATACACATTCAGGAGCATTTCATGTCAAAATTTGGCCAAAAAATAAAAGTTTCCAACAAAAATTGAAGCAATTCTTAAAAAATGCACAGTATCATTATATTTAATCTGGGAATTTTTCAAAATGTTTTTCCACAAAGAAAACAAATTAGAAGGAAACTACACATTCAGGGTCGTTTTGCCAAACGTTTTGGCTTCTTGTTTCTACTTCTCTCTTTTTGCATGGACTTCGCACTTTTTGTATTTTGCAGCAAAGAAGTAAGAATGGAAAAGGAGGATATGGGATGGGAAGTCGTGGAGAAAACAAAAGCACAGCAAAATCTTCACATTTTTTCATGATTGTTCTGACTAATGACCACATCAAACACCAATTTTGTGACCAAAATTGTACACTCTAAAAATCAACATCTCACAACAGGAACAACACTGCACTGGTACACAAAAGATGCAAATTGTATTTTGGCAATAATTTGTTCACAACATAACAACTTTCACTTCTACCGACCAACATTCAAACAAATCTACTACCGAGTAAAGCCACCACAGCATACATGACAGGAACAGCACAAAGCCCAAACACACAAAATAGTTTCATTCAGTTCGTTTTCTTGTTCTGTTGCTTCTCTTCCTCATCAAACCTATCTCCTTGTCCTTATCAATGATCATCTTCTGCATCCTCAGGTTATCATCAACAAGCTTCTTCATCAATGTCCTTCCCTACAAAATTCAGTAAATCATGTCAGAGATTTTCAGTGTAAAGTGTTAGAATTATTGTGTAGGGATAGGAGAGGTTGTTTAAACTTGTATCTCAATCTATCTCTTCTTCTCTCTCTTATCCCGTGTAACGACTTATCTCCTGGTCTATCTCCTCCTCTACGCCGATCTCTCTCTATCTCCTCTCTGTAACTTGTGAACCAAGGCTTTGCCTCAATATATACAATGCGGCCCGAGACAAAGGGTTCTACGCTTCCCAAACTACTTTACATGGTAACAGAGCCTCTTCCTCATCAGATCAAGAGAGATCGCATCTAGCTACCTTCGCGACCGAGCCATGTCCACCACCTCCGCCTCCATGTCACCCAGCACCATGGGCGCGATCACCACCACCTCCTCCGCCTCCACCTTTGCCTCCTCATCCACAGCCACCAATACCTTCCTCGGATCACCACCACAGGAGAAGCTGACAAGGGGGAACTTCCTCCTATGGAAAGCCATCGTGCTTCCACAGATCAAGGGTGCCCAAATGGAGCACCACCTCGACGCCACGAGCCCGCCACCGCCGGCCACTCTCGCCATCACCAAGGATGGCAAAGAAGAGCAAGTCGTCAACTTCGCACGCACTCTCTGGTATGCCCAACAACAACAACTTCAAGCTTTCTTGATGGGTTCTTTTTCCCGCGAGATTCTGTCCCAGGTGGCCACGCTCCAGACGCCGGTCGAGGTGTGGCGCGCCATCAACGACATGTTCACTGCCCAGAGCCAGGCGCAGGCGATCAACACCCGCATCGAGCTCACCAACCTTAAAAAAGGTACCATGTCCATGGCCGAGTACCTCAACAAGATCAAAACCCTCACCGATGAAGTCGCGTGCACCGCCTCGGCGCTCTCCGATCCGGAGATCGTCTCCAAGATCCTTGTCGGCCTCGACATGGAGTATAATCCGGTCATTTCTGCGCTTGCGGCACGGGTGGAACCTATCACGGTTCCAGAGCTACACAGCCAGCTGCTCAGCTTCGACGCCCGCCTCACCCTCCTCCACGGCGGAGATCTTCGGCAATCTTCCGCATACTCCGCTTCACGGGGTCGCGGTCATGGCCGTGGTCACCAGGGCACCAACCGCGGCGGCGGCCGCGGACGTGGTGTCTCTTCGGGCGATGGTGCCCGCTCTGGTGGCGGCTACGGTCACAACACCGACGGCGGCTATGGCACCAACCATGCGGGTGGCGGCTTCAACTCCAACACTGGCCGCCGCACCTCCTCTTCCCGTGGTCGCCCTCGCTGTCAACTCTGCAAGAAGGCCGGTCATGAGGTCATCGACTGATGGCGTCCCAGATTCCAAACTGGTTGGAGCTGCTATGCGCGAGCAAGGTGGGGACGACGTCTGGTATATTGACTCCGGTGCTACAGATCATGTCACCAATGAGCTAGAGCAACTTTCCCAACGCGAGACGTATCACGGCAACGACCAGATCCACACCGCCAGCGGTAAAGGTATGGATATTTGTCACATTGGTCAAGTTTCGCTTAATTCACTTACTCTCCAACGTGATCTAATTCTTAAGGATGTTATCCATGTTCCTCAAGCTGACAGAAACCTTGCCTCTATGTCTCGTTTAGCCATCGATAACGATGTTTTCTTTGAAACTCACCCTCGCTATTTTTTCATTAAGGATCGGGCAACAAGGGCACCTCTCTATCACGGTAGATGCGTTGGCGGCCTCTACCCCATCTCATCCGGAGCACTTAGCAACAAGCATCGTCGAGTCTACTCCGTCATCAGGCCCTCTTTCACACGGTGGCATCAAAGATTAGGACATCCCTCATCAGTCATAGTTAGGCAAGTAGTCAATAAAGACAATCTTCCTTTGTCACATAGTTCAAATAATGAGTCTGTTTGCGAAGCATGTCAATGTGCCAAGAGCCATCAGCTTTCCTATCCTAAGTCTACTAGTGTGTCTCACGCCCCCTTTACAATTGATCTTCAGTGATGTATGGGGTCATGCCCGAGATTCTTTTGGTCGAAAAAAAATTATGTTAGCTTCATTGATGATTACAACAAGTTCACATGGATTTATTTGCTTAAGTATAAATCTGAAGTCTTTTCCATCTTCCAAGAATTTCAGAAGCTTGTTGAGCGCCACTTTGATAGAAAAATTATTTCGGTTCAAAGTGACTGGGGAGGGGAGTATGAAAAACTCAACTCCTTCCGTAGCATTGGAATCACTCATTATGTGTCCTGCCCTCATGCTCATCAACATAACGGGTCTGCTGAACGCAAACACCGTCATATCGTTGAAGTTGGTCTATCCCTTTTAGCTCATGCGTCTATGTCTCTCAAGTATTGGGATGAGGCCTTCATCACAGCTACATATCTTATTAACCGTCTTCCCAGAAAGGTCATTGGAAATTTCACTCCTTTAGAACGATTGTATCATCAAAAGCCAGACTACAACTATCTCAAAAAAATTGGGTGTGCTTGTTACCCCAACCTACGCCCATACAATCGTCACAAACTAGAGTTTCGCTCCACACAATGTGTCTTTATTGGGTACAGTAACCTTCATAAAGGATATAAATGCCTTGAACCATCTACTGGACGCATATATATATATATATATATATATATATATATCCCGTGATGTTATCTTTGATGAAACATTATTCCCCTTTCCACTACTTCATCCCAATGCCGACGCCTTGCTTCGTGCAGAAATTGCACTCCTATCAGACCATACTACACATCCTGATCATGAGGGTGAATTAAATGATCATGATCATGTGCAAAAATCCACAGAAAATTGCGCTTCTAATGGCTCTTGTACAGATTCTACTCGTCATTTTATGTGTACACGGGACAAACCAGGCACGGTCTCTGAGGTTGATCCTGCTGTCAGCGCGCGATCCCAGGCGGATCCGCGGCAGTCTGCAGCGCAGGGCGGCACGCGATCCCGCGTAGATTCGCTCCTGCGCCCCCTGGTGGCCGACAGCGCAACCGACCAGGCGGGCCACAGCGGTCCAGGCGCAGGCCCTGGCGCGGGTCCAGGTGCATCACGCCAAGTCTCGCCTGCGCGACCCGAGATGGCTGTCGAGCGCGGCGCGGGAGGAGTGTCGGGGATATACCCCGCGGTGTAAACCGACCGGAAGTTAACCCGACCAGAACTTGGCGGTTTATCTGAAGATCCCGCTGACACTTGGCGAGTCACCGGCGACCTGCCCTGACCTGGCGGTTTACAAACAATCCACCTGGTCATTATGACTCACTGGTGATCCGGCTTGCGGGACAGACAGATGACAAGGCCCAAGACCCAGAAGGCCAGTTCACGTTTAATGGTGGGCCGGTTTAAGAGGAAAGGCAGGAGGAATATTACCTTACAAGGAGCTAAGACCTGGACTTGTATCCGGTTTGTATTAGAGATAGACTAGTCCTAATCCTAATAGGACTCTACATGTATCCCACCCCTTCAATATATATAAGGAGGGGCAGGGCACCCCAAGAGGGACAAGAGATACAAGTTCCACGAGTTGGACAAGTTAGGTTTAGACAATAGCTCTCAAGATAGAGCACTCTTATAACCGTGATCATCATCATCAATATCAATGAAGCAGGATGTAGGCTTTTACCTCCACCGTGAGGGGCCGAACCTGGGTAAAAACCTCGTGTCTCTCGTTTCACTCAACCCCTCTCAAGCTACCACATAGATGCGTTGGCCTCGCGACTAAGTCCTGACACTAAGGACATCTGCCGTGACAATTCCACGACAGTTGGCGCCCACCGTGGGGCTAGGCGCACGGTGGTGTTGAGTTCTTAGAGGGATCTTTCCCAGGGATCGAGAAGCTCGCAATTATCGGATGAGAAAGTGCCGGCACGGAAAGCCCGCGGGGTAACCCGGCAGTAGACAACCTTGAACAGACAGCCTCGGACAAAGCCGATAAGAGAATTTAGGGTTGCGTGCATGGCCGCGCGGGACGAGGGGATCTACCTGGATCGATTTCCTCCACAGTGTTCTACAAAAGTCGCCGAGACCGACAGGAAGATTGCCTTGACACGGTTGCAGAAATCTACCAAAGGAGACTCGTTTTCCAGGTCGGAGGCAGAGTTCGCTATAGCCGTGCGTGGACAGTCAAGAAAATACAGCCGCATCTTACCATCTACGGATAAGTACACAAGACCTGAATTATTGCTAGTATTGGTACATGTCAGATCAAGAAGGTTCTCCCAAAAGGAGCCATCCATAGTTTGCTACGTACAGACCGGGTCAAATCAAAGAAAAAGAGGGACACGGGTTAACTTCCACCCCTGCTACAGCGTATTGCCGAGATGGACAGGGGTTCAAAGGATTTTTTCTTTGGTTAAGTGGTATGCCGTACGCCGTGGAATCGGTCCAATGGCAAGTCTCCGCTGAAAAAACAGATCTCTGCTAACCGCTCCAAAGTACTGCTAGTATCATGAGCATTAAAAAGGATAAAAAAATCATCAGAAGGGAAGATGCGATCTGTCAGGTTGAAATCTCTACTCCTAAGGAAGCAGTTGGTAGTTTCGCTTCCAGGTTTTTTTTAGTCCCACCTCACACGGTTTATTTTCGTCCTAAAAAAATCTATGAAATTTCGTAGGTTAACAGGGACAACTCCTACCTCCCAGGTTTTTTTCGTCCTACCTCTCATGGTTTTTTTGGTACCTCGTCCCACCTCACACTGAGCCGCCACGAACCGCAAAAATCGCCTACCTTAGCCAAATCAACAAATCTCTCTCATTAATGCAATTTTCTTTAGGAAACAAATAATAGATTCTTTCCTACCTTAGCCAAATCAACGGATCTCTCCCATTAATGCAATTTGCTTTAGCAAACAAATAATAGATTCTTTCCTACCTTAGCCAAATCAACGGATCTCTCCCATTAATGCAATTTGCTTTAGCAAACAAATAATAGATTTTTCAGAAAACAAATAATCTCTAATGTTCTAATCTCTATCTCTAATCTCTATCTCTAATCTCTAATATCTAATCTCTAATAATAATAATAATCTCTATCTCTACTCCTAATGGATGAGTTGGTTGAATAGTCCGGTTTATTTTCGTCTCACATCCCACCACCATATCTACTCACGTTAATTTTTTTTACCCTCACAATAAAAAGTTTCCTAACCTTTCCAAAGTTTCCTAAACTGACACGTTATAAACGGGCAGGAACTGATAGCATGTTACCAATCAATAAAATTTAGTTTCATGGACAATCAATTCCAAATCTATTTTCTAATACGTCGATTCTTTCTCAAATCCTATAAGCCCTCTCCTCTTTCCTTTTTCACCGCTCACCTAGAAAAAAAGACCATCAATCACGCAACCCCCTTCCTCTCCCCAACTCCAAGGCGGGCATCCTCTCTCCCCTCCCTGGCCGTCCAAGACGCCCTCGTCGGCGCAACTCTTCATCGGAGCGCCGTCCGCTGGAAGCGGAGTCGGGAAGGAGAGCAGCCACCAGCGGGGGAGACCACAAGGGGAGGTGTTGGTTCTTCCTCTAATTGATGCATCCGCTCGTGGGGGCATTGCTGGTGGGGGGCGAGGAGCGATGTTGGTGGCCGTGCTGGGGCCCGGCGGCGTGGGCGGGCGCGCTGGAACTGGTTGTGTCGATGGCGTCGTTACCGCCGGAGACCACGTTCGTTGGGCGCTGGCCAGCGCCGGGTGCGTGGCCGGGTAGGTGCGCGTGCCTCTCGACGGTCTGCTCGACCCGGCCGGGTCGGCGGCTGTATGGCTTCGATGTGTTGCGCACTGCAAAGGGCTTCCGTCGCTCGACGAGGTCATCCAGCGGTAAGGGGAAAAACCCCCTTCGATCCCTAACACTGCCCCACCACAACAATCCATTGCTAAATTTTCTATGACTCTTTGGTTAAATTTGCAGGTCGGACAAGCTCGTTGGCCACTTGGGTTAGCTGCCGCCCTCTGCTGAGATTGTTCACACCACGGATGAGATCTCCAACACTAGTAAGTTACTCTTCTTTGGTTACTCTACTCCTAAGGGAGCAGTTGGTAGTCTCGCTTCCAAGTTTTTTTTAGTCCCACCTCACACGGTTTATTTTCGTCCTAAAAAAATCTACGAAATTTCGTAGGTTAACCAGGGACAACTCCTACCTCCCAGGTTTTTTTTCGTCCCACCTCCCCCATGGTTTTTTTGGTACCTCGTCCCACCTCACACTGAGCCGCCACGAACCGCAAAAACCGCCTACCTTAGCCAAATCAACAAATCTCTCTCATTAATGCAATTTTCTTTAGGAAACAAATAATAGATTCTTTCCTACCTTAGCCAAATCAACGGATCTCTCCCATTAATGCAATTTGCTTTAGCAAACAAATAATAGATTCTTTCCTACCTTAGCCAAATCAACGGATCTCTCTCATTAATGCAATTTGCTTTAGGAAACAAATAATAGATTTTCAGGAAACAAATAATCTCTAATCTCTAATCTCTATCTCTAATCTCTATCTCTAATCTCTAATCTCTAATCTCTAATCTCTAATAATAATAATAATCTCTATCTCTACTCCTAATGGATGAGTTGGTTGAATAGTCCGGTTTATTTTCGTCTCACATCCCACCACCATATCTACTCACGTTAATTTTTTTTACCCTCACAATAAAAAGTTTCCTAACCTTTCCAAAGTTTCCTAACTAGACACGTTATAAACGGGCAGGAACTGATAGCACGTTACCAATCAATAAAATTTAGTTTCATGACAATCAATTCCAAATCCTAATTTTCCTAATACGTCGATCTTTCTCAAATCCTAATAAGCCCTCTTCCTCTTTCCTTTTTCACCGCTCCACCTAGAAAAAAAGACCCATCAATCACGCAACCCCTCCCTGCCTCTCCCCAACTCCCCAAGCGACATCCTCTCTCCCCTCCCTGCCGTCCCCCAAGACGCCCTCGTCGGCGCACTCTTCATCGGAGCGCCGTCCGCTGGAAGCCGGAGTCGGGAAGGAGAGCAGCCACCAGCGGGGGAGACCACAAGGGGAGGTGTTGGTTCTTCCTCCGATTGATGCATCCGCTCGTGGGGGCATTGTTGGTGGGGGGCGAGGAGCGATGTTGGTGGCCGTGCTGGGGCCCGGCAGCGTGGGCGGGCGCGCTGGAACTGGTTGTGTCGATGGCGTCGTTACCGCTGGAGACCACGTTCGTGTGGGCGCTGGCCAGCGCCGGGTGCGTGGCCGGGTAGGTGCGCGTGCCTCTCGACGGTCTGCTCGACCCGGCCGGGTCGGCGGCTGTATGGCTTCGATGTGTTGCGCACTGCAAAGGGCTTCCGTCGCTCGACGAGGTCATCCAGCGGTAAGGGGAAAAACCCCCTTCGATCCCTAACACTGCCCCACCACAACAATCCATTGCTAAATTTTCTATGACTCTTTGGTTAAATTTGCAGGTCGGACAAGCTCGTTGGCCACATTGGGTAGCTGCCGCCCTCTGCTTGAGATTGTTCACACCATGATGAGATCTCCAACACTGTAAGTTACTCTTCTTTGGTTACTCTACTCCTAAGGGAGCAGTTGGTAGTCTCGCTTCCAAGTTTTTTTTAGTCCCACCTCACACGGTTTATTTTCGTCCTAAAAAAATCTACGAAATTTCGTAGGTTAACCAGGGACAACTCCTACCTCCCAGGTTTTTTTTCCGTCCCACCTCCCATGGTTTTTTTGGTACCTCGTCCCACCTCACACTGAGCCATCACGAACCGCAAAAACTGCCTACCTTAGCCAAATAAACAAATCTCGCTCATTAATGTAATTTTCTTTAGGAAACAAATAATAATCTTTCCTACCTTAGCTAAATCAACGGATCTCTCCCATTAATGCAATTTGCTTTAGCAAACAAATAATAGATTCTTTCCTACCTTAGCCAAATCAACGGATCTCTCTCACTAATGCAATTTGCTTTAGGAAACAAATAACAGATTTTCAGAAAAACAAATAATCTCTATCTCTAATCTCTATCTCTAATCTCTATCTCTAATCTCTAATCTCTAATCTCTAATCTCTAATCTCTAATCTAATCTAATAATAATAATAATCTCTCTCTCTACTCCTAATGGATGAGTTGGTTGAATAGTCCGGTTTATTTTCGTCTCACATCCCACCACCATATCTACTCACGTTAATTTTTTTTACCCTCACAATAAAAAGTTTCCTAACCTTTTCAAAGTTTCCTAACTAGACACGTTATAAACGGGCAGGAACTGATAGCACGTTACCAATCAATAAAATTTAGTTCCATGACAATCAATTCCAAATCCTAATTTTCCTAATATGTCGATCTTTCTCAAATCCTAATAAGCCCTCTTCCTCTTTCCTTTTTCACCGCTCCACCTAGAAAAAAAGACCCATCAATCACGCAACCCCTCCCTGCCTCTCCCCAACTCCCCAAGCGGCATCCTCTCTCCCCTCCCTGCCATCCCCCAAGACGCCCTCGTCGGCGCACTCTTCATCGGAGCGCCGTCCGCTGGAAGCCGGAGTCGGGAAGGAGAGCAGCCACCAGCGGGGGAGACCACAAGGGGAGGTGTTGGTTCTTCCTCCGATTGATGCATCCGCTCGTGGGGGCATTGCTGGTGGGGGGCGAGGAGCGATGTTGGTGGCCGTGCTGGGGCCCGGCGGCGTGGGCGGGCGCGCTGGAACTGGTTGTGTCGATGTCGTCGTTACCGCCGGAGACCACGTTCGTGTGGGCGCTGGCCAGCGCCGGGTGCGTGGCCGGGTAGGTGCGCGTGCCTCTCGACGGTCTGCTCGACCCGGCCGGGTCGGCGGCTGTATGGCTTCGATGTGTTGCGCACTGCAAAGGGCTTCCGTCGCTCGACGAGGTCATCCAGCGGTAAGGGGAAAAACCCCCTTCGATCCCTAACACTGCCCCACCACAACAATCCATTGCTAAATTTTCTATGACTCTTTGGTTAAATTTGCAGGTCGGACAAGCTCGTTGGTCACATTGGGTTAGCTGCCGCCCTCTGCTGAAGATTGTTCACACCACGGATGAGATCTCCAACACTATAAGTTACTCTTCTTTGGTTACTCTACTCCTAAGGGAGCAGTTGGTAGTCTCGCTTCCAAGTTTTTTTTAGTCCCACCTCACACGGTTTATTTTCGTCCTAAAAAAATCTACGAAATTTCGTAGGTTAACCAGGGACAACTCCTACCTCCCAGGTTTTTTTCGTCCCACCTCCCATGGTTTTTTTGGTACCTCGTCCCACCTCACACTGAGCCGCCACGAACCGCAAAAACCGCCTACCTTAGCCAAATCAACAAAATCTCTCTCATTAATGCAATTTTCTTTAGGAAAACAATAATAGATTCTTTCCTACCTTAGCAAATCAACGGATCTCTCCCATTAATGCAATTTGCTTTAGCAAACAAATAATAGATTCTTTCCTACCTTAGCCAAATCAACGGATCTCTCTCATTAATGCAATTTGCTTTAGGAAACAAATAATAGATTTTCAGAAAACAAATTAATCTCTAATCTCTAATCTCTAATCTCTAATCTCTATCTCTAATCTCTAATCTCTAATCTCTAATCTAATAATAATATAATCTCTAATCTCTACTCCTAATGGATGAGTTGGTTGAATAGTCCGGTTTATTTTCGTCTCACATCCCACCACCATATCTACTCACGTTAATTTTTTTTACCCTCACAATAAAAAGTTTCCCTTAAACCTTTTCAAAGTTTCCTAACTAGACACGTTATAAACGGGCGGCAGGAACTGATAGCACGTTTACAATCAATAAATTTAGTTTCATTGACAATCAATTCCAAATCCTAATTTTCCTAATACGTCGATCTTTCTCAAATCCTAATAAGCCCTCTTCCTCTTTCCTTTTTCACCGCTCCACCTAGAAAAAAAGACCCATCAATCACGCAACCCCTCCCTGCCTCTCCCCAACTCCCCAAGCGGCATCCTCTCTCCCCTCCCTGCCATCCCCCAAGACGCCCTCGTCGGCGCACTCTTCATCGGAGCGTCGTCCGCTGGAAGCCGGAGTCGGGAAGGAGAGCAGCCACCAGCGGGGGAGACCACAAGGGGAGGTGTTGGTTCTTCCTCCGATTGATGCATCCGCTCGTGGGGGCATTGCTGGTGGGGGGCGAGGAGCGATGTTGGTGGCCGTGCTGGGGCCCGGCGGCGTGGGCGGGCGCGCTGGAACTGGTTGTGTCGATGTCGTCGTTACCGCCGGAGACCACGTTCGTGTGGGCGCTGGCCAGCGCCGGGTGCGTGGCCGGGTAGGTGCGCGTGCCTCTCGACGGTCTGCTCAACCCGGCCGGGTCGGCGGCTGTACGGCTTCGATGTGCTGCGCACTTCAAAGGGCTTCCGTCGCTCGACGAGGTCATCCAGCGGTAAGGGGAAAAACCCCCTTCGATCCCTAACACTGCCCCACCACAACAATCCATTGCTAAATTTTCTATGACTGTTTGATTAAATTTGCAGGTCGGACAAGCTCTTTGGTCACATTGGGTTGCTGCCGCCCTCTGCTAAGATTGTTCACACCACGGATGAGATCTCCAACACTATAAGTTACTCTTCTTTGGTTACTCTACTCCTAAGGGAGCAGTTGGTAGTCTCGCTTCCAAGTTTTTTTTAGTCCCACCTCACACGGTTTATTTTCGTCCTAAAAAAATCTACGAAATTTCGTAGGTTAACCAGGGACAACTCCTACCTCCCAGGTTTTTTTTCGTCCCACCTCCCATGGTTTTTTTGGTACCTCGTCCCACCTCACACTGAGCCGCCACGAACCGCAAAAACCGCCTACCTTAGCCAAATCAACAAATCTCTCTCATTAATGCAATTTTCTTTAGGAAACAAATAATAGATTCTTTCCTACCTTAGCCAAATCAACGGATCTCTCCCATTAATGCAATTTGCTTTAGCAAACAAATAATAGATTCTTTCCTACCTTAGCCAAATCAACGGATCTCTCTCATTAATGCAATTTGCTTTAGAAAACAAATAATAGATTTTCAGGAAACAAATAATCTCTAATCTCTAATCTCTATCTCTAATCTCTAATCTCTAATCTCTAATAATAATAATAATCTCTATCTCTACTCCTAATAGATGAGTTGGTTGAATAGTCCGGTTTATTTTCGTCTCACATCCCACCACCATATCTACTCACGTTAATTTTTTTTACCCTCCCAATAAAAAGTTTCCTAACCTTTCCAAAGTTTCCTAAGTAGACACGTTATAAACGGGCAGGAACTGATAGCACGTTACCAATCAATAAAATTTAGTTTCATGACAATCAATTCCGAAGGCTAATTTTCCTAATACGTCGATCTTTCTCAAATCCTAATAAGCCCTCTTCTTCTTTCCTTTTTCACCGCTCCACCTAGAAAAAAGACCCATCAATCACGCAACCCCTCCCTGCCTCTCCCCGACTCCCCAAGCGGCATCCTCTCTCCCCTCCCTGCCGTCCCCCAAGACGCCCTCGTCGGCGCACTCTTCATCGGAGCGCCGTCCGCTGGAAGCCGGAGTCGGGAAGGAGAGCAACCACCAGCGGGGGAGACCACAAGGGGAGGTGTTGGTTCTTCCTCCAATTGATGCATCTGCTCGTGGGGGCATTGCTGGTGGGGGACGAGGAGCGATGTTGGTGGCGTGGGCGGGCGCGCTGGAACTGGTTGTGTCGATGGCATCGTTACCGCTGGAGACCACGTTCGTGTGGGCGCTGGCCAGCGCCGGTGCGTGGCCGGGTAGGTGCGCGTGCCTCTCGACGGTCTGCTCGACCCGGCCGGGTCGGCGGCTGTACGGCTTCGATGTGCTGCGCACTGCAAAGGGCTTCCGTCGCTCGACGAGGTCATCCAGCGGTAAGGGGAAAAACCCCCTTCGATCCCTAACACTGCCCCACCACAACAATCCATTGCTAAATTTTCTATGACTGTTTGGTTAAATTTGCAGGTCGGACAAGCTCGTTGGCCACATTGGGTAGCTGCCGCCCTCTGCTGAGATTGTTCACACCATGGATGAGATCTCCAACACTGTAAGTTACTCTTCTTTGGTTACATTTTATTTAATCTGTGTAGTTTGATGTGGGTTGGCTGATGATTGGCTAGGTTTGCTCGGTCATTGATTTGGCGGAGCTGTGCAGGGACACACACTCAGATAGGTGATTGGATGACGTCTGCTTGCTTCTTGTGTAATAATTTGGAAGCTCTGCAGCAAAGTGTTTTCAGTTTTCTTTTACTGAATATAAATATGTATGTGAACTAGGGAGTTTATGGAGGAAGCAGATAAGGCATCAATGACGAATTATGAGCATCTTCAAGTAAGGTCTATAACATAAATGGCATCTGTGAAAAGGGAGAGAGCAGAGTGAAATGACCAAACCAGAACTGTAACATTCATTTTCTGTGATTTTCTGCAGTACCTGAACACATATACTACTTTATAAAACGTGGTACTAAACGCTAAGAGTGAAGGTGCCCTGCCTACCAGAGGAATATGGGAAGGCAGCAAATAACTTGCGTATCGACTTTGAGAAAGGAGGGATTCATCTTCGTAACAGTTGCCATAGTGATAGTTATATTCTGTTGTGATTGTTAGCTTTGAATTTGAATTAGAAAGATAATGCTCTACCATTGTAGATAAACTCGAGCATCTTAATCAGTTGAACCTTGCAATTGCGCATCTGGGTAGAAAGTAGGTATTGGGCAGGCCGTTGCTAAGCTTAGTACTATTTTCACTGCCGAACTTGCATATATTGAAGTCAGTTGTAGTTCCAGTTTGGAATTTAGTATCATGCATATCAGCATATTAAGAGAAGCCTGATTGGTTCCATTGATTTGCTATAGAATGTTTTATTAGACATGAAGGTGCCTGGCCTTTCTTTTACAAAAATAGGGTAAGATCTACTTTGAAGAAAAATTGCTTGTTATGTTTACGAGTGGAGTGAGAAAACAATTGCTAATCTCCTTTCATATACTCATTTTTGTAGCTTAGTTGTCCATCTACAGATATTGGTGGTCATGCCTTGCCCCTCACTTCCCTCCAAGCTTGTCGCCCTCGCCCCCCTCTTTGAGGCAGCCGCCCGCTGCTCATCTCGGTGGCGTCAGGCGCGGCCGTACCCACCATGGCATCAGCGTGGCCCTCCCTACAAGGAGCGGCGCCTCCTTGGTATGATCGCGATGCCGATTCAGCCGGATCGGCGGGGGTTAGTAGGCTCGCAGGCTGGCGTTTCTTCGGATGCATCGATGTTCTAATCATGATGGCATGACCATAGATCGTATGAGTCTAGAAGACTTTGGGGCGGCTCATCTGCGTGGATGGTTGTGGCTGGGCACACAAACCATTAATAAGCCTTCAAATTTTCACACAGAAGGTCCCCTCCTTTTCCTATTTGCATTTTATTCTTTTTAATTTTTTTAGATTGCTTGCGTTGGCAAATGGAAGAAAGACTCAGAATCCTAGATTTCTACTTTCTATCAGAAGCTTGTAACTGATCTGTAAGCTCACCAGCCAAGCTGTCCATTTGGATTTCAGTAGATATATGGAGTATATTTACTCACATTGTCCACGACTTGTTTGAAGAAATTTCTCTTCTGATTTGGTATTGCATTGCTGAGCACTTACTGTGAATTAGATGCAGCATGTGTATGTTCTATAGCTTCTATTGTACAGTTTTCCTTCTTTTTTCAGGTTGTCCAGATGAGCACTGGCCACTGGGAAATGGCAACTTGGTTGAACTGAATCAGCTCTAATCTCCTAAATTTGTGCATTTATCTTAAAAAACACTGCAGTGCTACCTCCCCACAGTAATAAATAAGTATATTATGAAGCTCATATATGATTATTACTATTATTTTTGCACGTTCAATCAATTCCACTGATAAATCATTTATGCATTTTTAGAACAAGCATCAAGCATCATGTGGCATTATAGTCATTGGTGAAGATTGACAATGCACTCAAATACAAGACTTATGATGGTGTTTGGTGACTGATAAAGATGATTGGAAAGGTGCTTTTCCAAGCATAAGGTGAATCTTCTATATTTCACTTTTTAATATAATTTGGCCGGTACGATGTTATTGAACTGGACATAATCAGTCTATTTAAAACTGGTACAGAACCATGCATATTTTTGAGTTGATACAAAAAGACCAATGGTTTCTTTTTTGTATTATTGCCATCCAGAGTGTAAGAGTTTCAGCCAAAACAATTTTATGCCTAACATTTAGTTAGTAATGACTGAAATCTGTTTTCAGATTTAAGCAATGAGGATGTTAGAACTAAATTATAGTTCCAGCATGAAATTAGGTAATTTCTTGTAGATAATCATAGTGGTATATTTTGTTGTGTTCGGTTTACAAGAATTAAAAATATAGAGATATTGTTGAGAAAACAAGAAGTTAAGTGGATTCATGGTTGACAAGCAAAGTTATTTTGGGGAAAGTTCCGTAGTAATGTTTACGAGCATTTAGCATGTGTGTCATGCTTGTTTTCAGTGGAATATTACATGATATGGTTCTATAGGTTTTGGAGCTTCTACTGGTGTGGGTAGTTATTTGCTTAATGGTGTAACTTAAGCCAACTGCATAATGACCTTCATATGGTTTCGCCATTGTTTTTTCTCCCGTTGTATTGTTTTTTCTCCCGTTGTGCTTGCGTGTTCAATCTTGTTATTATTGCATCTTGTGGTCTACTCTGATAGGTCATGTTTGTTTGTAGGGTGACAGTTTATACATCTAGGGAACTAGGGCAATTTGGACATGTGATATTTCCTCGAGTAAGCAAACTTCTTTTGTATGGCCTAGCATGATGATCAACACCCATCTGGTTTTATATGGTGCCACTTTTGTTGTATACAACAAGCAACTATTCATTTTGTGTGCCTTGCAACAACATCATAATCTCATTAAACCTGCAATAGATCATACATTCATTACATTTCAATTTCTAATTAGTCTAGACCGTGAAGTATCTGTTTTTTTTAACATAACAGGGTTATCTGATCATATAATCTGTCACAAGTAGTAAGGGTGGGTAGATGAGCAAATTTTCCCAGATGGCAAGATATCTATACAAATTATGGAACTTGAATCTGAACATTGGAGAAGTGGACAGTGGACGAGACTACCACTGTTATATATAATTATAGTGATATTCAAAGCTATTTTTTTGTCTTAATGTAAAGTTTATCGCAGACAGACATCCACCCAGAAACACACACATGAGACATGACACACACACTTCCTTTTGGATTTGCCTGTTCTATGTTACCTCAGGAGCACAAAACTTGAGTAATTATAGTAAAACAATTCAAGGATGAGACTACGAACCAACCTGTGGATGGATGGTTAGAGGTACTGTGGTATCTCCAGCCCATCAGGGTTCAAATCGTGGTGCTCGCATTTATTCTTGGATTTATTTCAAGATTTCCGGTTATGCGCATTCAGTGGGAGGAGACGTTCCCATCGACGATGAGGTGCCTATGGACTTCGTAAATTTCAAAATGATATGCCGGCTCAGTCTTTCGGAGGTGCTCATAGGGGTAGGGTGTGTGTGTGTGCGTTCATAGGGGTAAGTGTGTGCGCGTGTATATGAGCGCTTGTGTTTGTATTGATGTTCAAAAAAAATTTGAAGGACGAGACTATTGGACAGTGCAGAATACCTCTTTATTTCCATATAAAGAACACATATTCCTTGCGACTGTCTTTTCATATACCATGATATGTTCCAATTTGCCAAAGAGTTGGCAAGGTACCGGCCCAAAATCAAGTGCATTATGAGCACCCCTATTCCTAGCTGCTAATCTGGATCTTAATAATTAATGCCCATACCTTGTTAGACCAAAAGAAGCAATACTTCCATTGATAGACTAAACGACTCATGGCATGTGGACTAATGGACATGTCTTTTAATCCAAGGCATGGAGAACTCGGTACATGTCGAGGAAGAGGAACATAATGCCGGAGGAAGGCAATAACAAGTATCAGCTCAAGGAGTTCTTGATGGAGACGATTGGCCAGATCTTACTTGTAGCTTTTTTTGTGGGAAAGTCTTTGACTCCACATTGTTGGGCTAAGTTATGTTCGCATCTCCGTTTTGGATTAAATCAATTAAATCTACTGAAAAAAAATCCTTAATGGTGGGCCGGTTTAAGAGGAAAGGCAGGAGGAATATTACCTTACAAGGAGCTAAGACCTGGACTTGTATCCAGTTTGTATTAGAGATAGACTAGTCCTAATCCTAATAGGACTCTACATGTATCCCACCCCTTCAACATATATAAGGAGGGGCAGGGCACCCCAAGAGGGACAAGAGACACAAGTTCCACGAGTTGGACAAGTTAGGTTTAGACAATAGCTCTCAAGATAGAGCACTCTTGTAACCGTGATCATCATCATCAATATCAATGAAGCAGGATGTAGGCTTTTACCTCCACCGTGAGGGGCCCAACCTGGGTAAAAACCTCGTGTCTCTTGTTCCACTCAACCCCTCTCAAGCTACCACATAGATGCGTTGGCCTCGCGACTAAGTCCTGACACTAAGGACATCTGCCGTGACAATTCCACGACAGGGAGCGAGTCCCTGGCTGCCACATCATCTGGGGACCCAGCATTTGATGCTGTCGTGACAACGCGGGACCCGCTGGCTGATTCTCTGGTGGTTGATCCGACGCGCAACCAAGACGAGGAGCGGCGACAGCAGCGCCAGTCTACCTCGGATCAGGAGCCCCACCAACCTGGATCTTCTGTGGACAACGCTGAAGCTGCTGGATCTCCTACGCCACAATCAACAACAACCGTTTTTGTGGCTCCTTCACCTCCTCGTCGACACACCAGGTCTCGGTCAGGTATCGTCAAGGAAGAACAATACAGTGATGGTACAATAAAGTATAATCCGACTAAGCGTGCTTTTCTTGCCACTACTGGTGAACCTATTAATTTGCATGATGCACTTGCTAACAAGGATTGGAAGGAAGCCATGGATAATGAATATAATGCACTCATGAAAAATCAGACCTGTCATCTAGTACCACCGCAACGTGGTGCTAACATAATTGATTGTAAGTGGGTATACACGATCAAAAGGAAATCTGATGGTAGTATAGACAGGTACAAGGCAAGGTTGGTTGCAAAAGGTTTTAAGCAAAGGTTTGGAATTGATTATGATGATACCTTTAGTCCTGTGGTTAAAGCAACTACCATTCGTCTTGTTTTGTCCATTGCTATTTCCAGAGGATGGAGCTTAAGATAGCTAGATGTTCAGAACGCGTTTCTTCATGGTGTTCTTGAGGAAAAAGTGTTCATGCGGCAACCACCAGGTTATGAAAACTATAGCACACCACATTATGTATGTAAGTTGGATAAAGCATTATATGGACTCAAGCAGGCTCCAAGAGCATGGTATTCTAGGTTGAGCATGCAGTTACAACATCTTGGGTTCACACCATCCAAAGCAGATACATCCTTGCTCTTTTACAGCAAAGGCAATATCACTGTTTTTGTGCTTGTTTATGTTGATGATATAATTGTTGCTAGTTCAAGTCAGGAGGCCACAGCTTGTTTGCTTAAGGATTTAAAACTTGAATTTGCTCTCAAGGATCTAGGTGACCTTCACTATTTTCTTGGCATAGAAGTAAAGCAAGTCAGAGATGGCATACTTCTCTCACAAGAGAAATATACAGCTGATGTTCTAAAGAGGGTGGGATTGGAGAATTGCAAACCAGTCAACACACCAATTTCCACCTCAGAAAAACTTACAATTGATAGTGGAGAAGCTCTTGGTCCAGAAGATGCAACAAATTATAGAAGTGTTGTTGGTGCTTTGCAATATTTAACACTTACACGTCCTGACATTTCTTACTCAGTGAACAAGGTATGTCAATATTTGCATGCTCCTAGAACTGCTCATTGGACAGCAGTTAAAAGAATTCTAAGGTATCTCCGGTGTTTTCAAGGGCTTGGACTTCAGATTGTCAAGTCCCCTTCCTTGCTTGTTATTGCATATTCTGATGCAGACTGGGCAGGGTGTGTTGATGATAGAAGATCTACTGGTGGTTTTGCTGTGTTTCTGGGATCTAACCTTGTGTCATGGAGTGCAAGGAAGCAAGCTACTGTTTCAAGGTCAAGTACAGAGGCTGAATATAAGTCGTTGGCAAATGCCACAGCTGAAGTAATGTGGATACAAACATTACTCTATGAGCTTGGAATCAAAGCTCCTAAGGCTGCACGGTTATGGTGTGACAATACTGGTGCAACTTATCTTTCAGCAAATCCTGTCTTCCATGCACGGACAAAACACATTGAGGTGGATTTTCATTTTGTCAGAGAGAGGGTAGCTCGAAAGCTACTTGAGATCCGGTTCATTTCTACAAGGGATCAACTTGCGGATGGGTTTACTAAGCCCTTGACCGAGAGAAGATTGGATGAGTTCAAATACAATCTCAACCTTAACAAAGCTTGAGGTTTAGATTGACGGAGAGTCTTAGAATTATTGTACAAGGATAGGAGAGGTTGTTTAAACTTGTATCTCAATCTATCTCTTCTTCTCTCTCTTATCCCGTGTAACGACTTATCTCCTGGTCGATCTCATCCTCTGCGCCGATCTCTCTCTATCTCCTCTCTGTAACTTGTGAATCAAGGCTTTGCCTCAATATATACAATGCGGCCCGAGACAAAGGGTTCTACGCTTCTCAAACTACTTTACATAAAGTCCTACAAAATTCAGTAAACCATGTTACAATAACATCATGTGGCCAGCTAGAAAATCTATGGCAGTACTCAAACCTACCTATCCTTGTGCCCGCACGAATCAGACCTATCTATCCCTGTGAATTCTGAGTGAAGGGGGAAATCACTAAGGCCTTGTTTGGTCGTAGGGGAACTAATCCCCAAGTGGAACTATTCCACTAGGGGATTAGGTTGATCCCTGCTTGTCACCCAATCCCCTAGGGATGAATCCTCTCAATTCCACTTAGGCTCTAATTTCATTACCTCACAGGAAGCTGTTTGGACATATACGGCCTAGCTAAATACCAATGTTGCACAACAACAGGTGGAGCAAAAAGGCATCACAGCAGATATATTATCTTGATCAAAATTAATATTTGCCATACATAAATTTCCGAAACCTAAAATATCTATGATCAATACTCCAAAGTACTTCGACAGATATTTGCATTCTTTTTTGGAAGAACTTCAATACATATATCCAAAACAAAAGCTATAATATGCATCATAGAACATTATAGCCAAATACAAGTTTATATGCCAAACAAAAATATCTCAAAGAACAATAATTTATGTCTCCTAGAAATTAGCAGATATGTTCGATTTCATCCGGCGTGTCACATCATCTCGTCCTAGCACTTGCATAAAATGTGTAGCAGATCCTAAAATAGTTGAATCTTTATAATGTGCCTTCCTCCTGGGTATAGAACAAGAAAATGGAGGACGCTCGCAACAAAAATGGATCCTCAAATGGATGGTGTTATACAACAAGAAAAATGCATGACCCTAATGGATTTTCAAGAGAGAAAAAAAATACAATATGGGTTAACTAAAAATGTTCATCGTGAACATGGCTCATGTACATATATATAAAATAAGTTTTTTAGTGATGAATTCTCAGAAGAACGATAAGATCAGCTTGTAATAATTAGCTACGAGGTTGCTTGCAGAAAATGATGAACACTGTTTTTTAGTGATCGGGTGCCACTCCATGCCCTGCTTCTTTACCATTTTGCCTACCTCGGAAGTTTCCCCAAATTATCATATTCTGGAGCTGTTGTTCTATTGAAATTAAACTTTAAAATCATAGACAGTTAGCAGCAGGTCCTTGGTCATTAGTTTTATAGAAGTATACCATCATAGTGATAACAGAGTGCTTAGTGCTTGTTCAGGCACTTTTAGGCTTCATTTGGATTCTAGGAGAGCTATTCCGAGGGAAGAGGTCTCCGCCTGAAGTCATCTTGTGCAAATGAAGTCCCGTGGAAAATCAACATCATCATTTGGCCGACGGGGAGACCTGGGAAGCCCAAATCAGGAAACAAAGGACTGAAGCAGTGAAATCTACATCATCTAGGAGAGAGGAGCAGAAGAAAGAGATTGTGCTAACTGTTAATTTGACGATGGTGGGAGAGCTCCAAGATTCTGATTAGCTGGATCGTTGTTGTTCATCAAAGATAGGAGCCACGAGGGATAGTCCATCTCGGCAGAAGTAGAAACCGACCTCTGGGTCGGCGCCATCACCGGGCAGAGGATCTTGACAGAAGGGGAGGGGTGATGTCTTGGTCGAAGGGTCGCTGGAAGGAGAAGCTCAGGAGGATCAAGTCGGCGGCATCGCTTCTCGAGTATTTCCTTCCCGACCTGATTTTTTTTTTTGAAATCCTTCCCGACCTGATGAGATCAGGAAATCGCTCCTGGGGAAGGGCCGTGGAAAGGGCATGTGTCGGCTCTGTGGGCGGCCCTGGGTGAAGTCGGCCCATGGCTTCTTTCCCAGGAGAAGAAAGTATAGTTTTCCCCCTTAAATCCATATTGATGGATCCATAACCCCCCTGAACTCCAATACCATATAATTTACCCCCCTCAAATTATCAAAACCGGATAAATCAAGCCCCGCAGTGGTTTTGGGTCATATTGAAACCAGTTTTGAGTGCTGACCGGAGTCAACACAACTAAGTCAGAGGATTTTTTTTTTTAAAAAAATTGCCGAGTGGCAGCCGTGGCAAATCGCCGAGCGAGGTGCCACCGACGACTATGAGAGGACAACCTCACTGAAGAAAGCCTCGGAAAGGCTTGCGTTGGTGGCGACGTGCCTCGGGAGTCAAGGAGGCTAGAAGAGGCATCGGGCTTTCGCCGGAGGTGGAGATCGAGCGATGGCGGTGGCCGGCGGAGAAGACAAAGACCATGCCGTCGATTTGTGGCGGCTTAGCGCGATTCCTTCTAGAGGGACGAAGAGGGAGACGAGGCGGATCTACAGGACATGTCAGCTGGGCTCGGGGTGGTCTCTTGCCACGAGGACGACAAACGGCAATGTCAGCGACCTTCTCTAGAGCACGAACAAGAGAGAGAGAGGGAGAGAGAGAGAGAGAGCTGCAAGGAGTGGATAGTGCATTATCAGACAAGGCTGCTGGCGCAAGGGATAAGGCTGAGGCGGTCCAAGCTGACAGCAATGTCCAACATGGCAGACGGTGGCGATTCCTTCCGTCCAGAACGCTTGTATACGCACGTGCACAGGAGCTAGCAGAAGCACCTGATCGATTTTCATTGCAAGTTTGCTCGTGCACCTAGCAAACGAAGTTGGCCAGATACACACACGACTACATAGGCGTCGGGTAGATCGATCGCTCCGGCAAGAACGAACCAACTTCAACACCCGCATGACACGACTGGGCACGAAGCCGTGCTCCTCGCCGGAGCCGTTGTGGCCGCGGTTGACACTGTCGCGCATCTCGTCCAATTCGCCGACGTTGCGCCGATACCGTGGCGCCGTGCTATTCGTGGAGCCCTCGAAGCTATGGTGCCGCTAAAAAAAAATCCTCGGGCTTATGTGTGTTGACTCTGGTCAACACTCAAAACCGGCTTCAATGTGACCCAAAACCAGTATGGGGCTTCATTTATTCGGTTTTGATAATTTAAGGGGGTAAATTATATGGTATTTGAGTTTAGGGGGTTATGGATCCATGAATGTGGATTTGAGAGAAAAAACTATACTTTCTCCTTCCAGATAAGGATGGGATCCCCAAGGATCTACTGCTGACTTCATGCGGAGATATTTTCTTTTTTAGCCAAAATTTGTTTATTTTTGCCACGAACTCCTTGAACGTCGAAACAACACGCAATTTTTCACGCACCTAGCGCACCCAAGCATCTTGGGTGCCATAACATTTCAGATTTTTTTGAATTTTTTGCTATTTTTATTGAATTCACTATTCATCGGTCAAACCTGACCAAACCTGGTCAAACCTATTCAACGTGCTTAAAATATGGTTTTTGACCTATCTTATCCGGTTTTCAGATTAGAAGGACCAAATGTATACCTAAAAATCTTAGGAACCAAGTCTATATTTTTGGAGAACTTGAGGGACCAAAAACATACTTTTCTCGTAAAGAAATATAAAAGTTAATCTAAATGCTCTTATATTTCTTTATGGAGGGAGTACTATGTTTTATGTGATAAGGTATAATTTGTTGAGTTTTTCTCTCTCTTTTGTAAGTCTCAAAGCATTTGTACCCATATGTTTTATGCAAGAAGATATAATTTGTTGCTTCTTATTTTCTCTTCTAATAGCTCTGTGTTTTTTTTTGCAGGGCTAATAGCTCTACGTTAAAAGGAGATCAATGTTCACGGGTTGATCTACTGCTGAAAAAGACATAAGCACCCGTCCCATAGTTTATAGCAGATCCGTGTATATCAAGTTTACGTGTGTGCTTAGTCTTTGCATTACTGCATGCAATTGACTATAAAAATTAGTTTTAAGGCACATAACGGTAACTGGCTTGGCTATTGAATGACAATGTGTGACGCCCTCGATTCAATTCGTACACTAATGCCCTCGATTCAATTCGTACACTAATCATACATGTAAATGTGTACGATCAAGATCAAAGACTCACGGGAAGATATCACAACACAACTCTAGACACAAATTAAAATAATACAAGCTTTATATTACAAGCCAGGGGCCTCGAAGGCTCGAATATATAAGCTCGAATACACAAGAGTCAGCGGAAGCAACAATATCTGAGTACATACATGAGTTAAACAAGATTGCCTTAAGAAAGCTAGCACAAAAGCCGCAACGATCGAAAAGGCAAGGCCTCTTGCCTAGGAGCCTCCTAACTACTCCTGGTCGTCGGCGGCCTCCACGTAGTAGTAGGCATCCTCCGGGTAGTAGTAGTCATCAGTGACGTCGTCTGGCTCCTGGGATCCGTCATCTGATCGCAACAATCGGGTATGGGGAAAAAAAGAAGTAGCAAAGCAACCGTGAGTACTCGTCCAAAGTACTCGCAAGACTTACATCAGATCTAAACTAAGTATGCATCTGTATCAAAGGAATGGGTTGTATCTATGGACTAAACTGCAGAATTCCAGAAGGGAAGGGGAAAGCCTAGCCTATCGAAGACTAGCATCTTCTGGAAACCACCATCTTGCAGCAACAGGAGGGAGTAGAGTAGCATAAAGTAAAGTAGTAGAAGTGTTATCAACCTCGGCCAGAGATCCTTTCTCGACTCCCTGCGAGAAAGCAATCTCAGAGCCATACTATCCAAGTGTAAACACATTCCAATTCTCATCACCATCCAGTTCTCATCACAAGTATCCAGTTCTAGTTGTATCGATCGGGATACAACTCCAAGTGTCCGTTACCGTAGGATAGGCTATCGATAGATGTTTTCTTCCCTGCAGGGGTGCACCAACTTAACCACCTCGCTTGATTAACTCCGGCCGGACACACTATCCTGGGTCATGCCCGGCCTCGGCCAAACAATACGCCGCAACCCGACCTAGGCTTAATAGAGAGGCCAGCACGCTGGACTAAACCTATGCCCCCAGGGGTCATGGCCCATCTCCCCGGGAACTCCTGCACGTTGCGTACGCGGCCGGTGAGCAGACCTAGCTACCTCCTTCAACAAGGTAGGTGCTTTCCAGTCCAACCCGGTGCGCGCCGCTCAGTCACTGACATCTATTAAGTTTCGCCTGATGTATACGACGCAGAACGCCCATACTATGCCCACGTGATGATTAGTGCTATCAGGCCAGAGGCCCCTCGGATCAAATATCCAAATCGTAGTGGAATAGGAACGCGCGGTAACGAGCAGAGACTCACGATCGATGTGACCCCGTCGCCCCGTCTCGAGTACTTGCGGCAAGAGCTAAGAATGCCCGGCCACGCCTCGTAAGTATCTCGCGGGCACCTTCCAGGTCAACCCGTCTCCACATCACTCGCAATTAAGCTCACACGGGTACCCCTCAGGGTCGACCCGTCTTTCTAAGTAACAGGGGTGAAGTCCAAGTATCCGTGTGTCCAAACATTAAGGGGAAAACCCGAGGAATCACCCCCGGTGAATTTCACTTGATGTAATCATCAAGCTGGACGTAAGAGGATCCACCCTCGAGGTTCACACTTGAGGGGTTGCACGACAGAGCCGTATCAGATGTGGTTAAGGAGGAAATCACCCTCGATGACCACGACCGAATAGCTACACTACAGGTTAACAACAGAAGTGCTGAAGAGGTCTCACCCTCGGCACTCGATAGTAACCCAGTAGTGTCGAGCAACTAAGAGGAAAGTGATGTGCGGTGTCGGGGCCTGGTCTTCGATCCCGTTGATCGGGTTTTCGATGATGAAGCAGGGGCAATAGGGACAAGGTGGGGTTCACTGATGTATCACTAACCAACCTATACTAAGCAGTTTAGGATAAGCAGATAAGGTATGAAAGCAGGTAACAACAACAGGCTATGCATCAGAGTAGGATCATACAGAAAGCAGTAGCAGTTCTAATGCAAGCATGAGAGGGAAAGAAATAGGCGATATCGGAATGCTCAAAGGGGGTTGTCTTGCCTGGTTGCTCTGGCAAGGAGGGGTCGTCGTCGACGTAGTCGATCACAGGGGCATCAGCAGCGGTCTCGGGGTCTACCGGAGAGAAGAGGGGGAAGAAACAGTAAATATAGAGCAAAGAGATGCATCACTAAGCATAACGTGGCAATATGTTGTGCCGGGTGTGACCTAACGTATGGCTACACGAGATAGGTGAAGGGGGAATTCAACCGGGAATGTTTTTCTGGTTCCAGATCTGTGTCAGATAGCTGACCGGAGGGGGAATGTTTCAGGTTCAGATAGTTAGAGGCATCTGACAGGTAAACGGATCGCATATTCGGATTCGTCTCGTTGTTCTGAACAACTTTCATGTACAAAGTTTTTCGATCCGAGCTACGGTTTACTTTATATGAATTTCTAAAGATTAAACCATTTTCTGGAATTACTAAATTAACAGAAAAGGAATATGACGTCAGCATGACGCCATGCTGACATCAGCAAGTCAACAGCGGCTGTACAGGTCAAACCTGACATGTGGGACCCACCTGTCATAGACAGTGGGTTAAACAAAGTTCAAACTAATCTAAATTTAGTTAGTAAAACCACTGGGCTCACCTGTGAGTGTCTAATTAACTAAACAAATTAGTTTTAGTTATTAAAATATTTTAATTAGGTTAAATATGCGGTGGGACCCGCGTGTCAGTGGAACTGAGTGCCTAGTCAACATAGTTGACCATGGTCAACGGGAAGCGACCCGGGGGCGGGCCCTGCCGGTGCGAGGTCAGCGCCGGCGCCGGAGTTGGCTCCGGTGAGCCAAAATGCGGCGGAGGGCGCCGACGAGTCTCGGATTCCGCCACAGTGGGTCTCCGGACGCGTGGCTAGGCGCGTTCGACGCGGCTCAACGTCCCACGCGTGATGGCGCTGCTGGTTGGGCTTGGGGATGGCCGAAACATTGCCGGCGACGAGTGGAGGCGGCGGTGGTTTTCAGGCGTTCGACTCAATGGCAGCAGCAACGCGCTAAGCATGAACTAACGGGCGCGGGAGGTGCTACGCAACGCAACAAGCACGTACACATGAACAGAAGAAGCTATGGGGCACGGCAGCAACGAGCTCGCCGGCCATGGCGGACGGCGGAGCCCAGATTCGCGGGGACGACGACCGAGCACGCTAGAACGTGACGCTAGAACGTGAAAGAGAGGGAGGGGAGCAACGCGGAGGCTCACCGTGCGGCTCATGGAGGCCGGTGAATGGATTAGGAGCAACAGAGCTAGCCGGAGTGGAGGAAGACGGCGGCGACCGAACGGGGAAGGCGGCGTCGATCCGGTCGGTGAGGTGGCGCCGAGATCGAGCTCGTGGTCAGAGAGGGAGTACCAGTCGTCGGCGGAGCTTCTTGTCACCAAGAGGAGGCGCGGGGACGCCGGTGGCCGCGTGACCGGAGTGGCGCGGCGACGGCTACGTTCGGTGAGGTGTAGAACAGAGGGGAGAGCGAGCGACGAGGGAAAGGGGAGTGGCAAGTGGGCGAGTGGGAGGCGAGGGGGGCCGAGGCGTCGGGGCGGCCTTATCCTCTCGCCAGGGGGGGGGGAGGGAGACGACCAGGAGTGGGGGCTGGGCCATTTGGGCTGACTAATTGGGCTGACCACTTTGGCCTAAGGCCCAGTGAGGGGGGGGGTCTTTTTATTTTTCTTTTAAAAGCTTTTGTATTTTCTGTTTCTGTTTTATTTTACCAGCAACAATTTTGCAATAAATCAAGTCACCAAATGACCTTGTATAAATGTGGAGCTTGGCCACATAAATACTATGAAATATTCTGCAGTGCCACAAAAAGTTTGTGCAATTTTGGAATTCATTTGAATTTTTCATAAATAGGATAGCATTTAAAAATGCTGAAATGATGCTGCTATGATTGCTAATGCTCATCTTTGCACAAGAGTGATGTTGTATTCCTTAACAAATAAATGTTATGGAATAGTTGTCAAATGGCGGACATTTTTCTAGCAAGTTTTGAGCAAACTCATTTGCTTTGTGAATTTGAATTGTTTTCAGAGAGGAATTTGATATGAGATATTATCCCAACAAGATTATCATTGCAAATCACAGTAGCTTAGCATCATCATGGTAGATTACTGTAGCATGATCCTCGGGGTGTTACAAATCTCCTCTACTACAAGAAATCTCGTCCCAAAATTTAAGTGGGGAAGTAAAGAGTAACTTCGGGAGAGTTGACCCTTATTGGGTTAATTATCCGGTGAACAATTCAGGGAATGAGGCAGAAGTATCTCTCGAGTTGAAACTTGATTAACATCGAGAGCAAAGTATGAAGGTACAATAGGAAGTTTCAAACGAATGGACAAACGATTGATACGTGAACAAAGTGTGAGGAAGGGGTTCAGAGCATCAGGAATAGATCATCTCTCGGAAGGTGGATCGTGATATGATACGAAGCCAAGCGTGAGGAATAACCTTAGAAACAGGGGGGTACAGGAGAGTCAGGTTTTGATCCTGTGGAACTGTGGGTTATGGGCCCACCATGTGGGTTAAAAGTAGGAAGGGTGCTGGCATCTTGCACGGTTATGATATCAAGGCATGTCGTAGGGTAGCCTGTCAGTTATGTTGGCAACAACGTTGGTACCAAGGGCGGGGGACGAAGAGAACCATTATCCTGCTCGTTGAACGAGGCGGGCCATTAGGCAAAATTCTCATCCATCGGTGGCTACCGGAATGCCATCATCAATAGTAACAGGGTCATACTGACAGAGTGGTACAAATAGGTGTCTACATAAGCAGGGAAATATTACTCCTTATATAATATAGATCACAATGAGGATTAAACAAACCAATGGAAAGGAAAATGTAATTGTCAGATTAAACAAAACAATGGAAAGGAAAATGTGTTTAAACACATATTTCAGGGGTATATCCTTCCCAAGGACAAGCAGAGCATGATATCCATGACATAATAGGAGTTTAAAACCATTTAGGTAAGGGGAAAGAAATTTCATGACATTACCCATACAACGGTGTTTGGATAATTGATAAAGAAGATTTAGTATCGTGCTTCAAATGTTCTCATTGGAGATCGGATTACCACAGACATGCTTCGATATAGCATTGACATGGTTACAAGCAAAGGTCAGACTTTGGATACACCAAGGATCCATCGGAAACAACTTAGAAAATAAGTCATACAATTTTAGTAGGGAAAAGATAAGAGTGTGGCCGACGGGCTCAACCACAATCCATCGACATGCCAAAAAGGATGTATTTCCAAAATTATATGAACAGGTTTGTGTTGGGGAAGGCAAGAATGTTGTCGATGATAACATAAATCATCGAGGGGAAGGATTGTATTTCTCCTCATGAATTTGATTGATATCCTGGAAAAGCTCAGAATGTTGATGATGATCACGACACATTTGTCGAGAGATTTCATGAAGATGTAATCGATCGGCGATGACATCCAATCAAAGGAATGATGAAGCAAAAGGTTATTGGAACCATGGGTACGACACAAGCTTGAAATTAAGCTTGCTGTTCAAGGCGAAATGATAAGATGAGGAAGATCGACGTAAGCTTAGCTCATCGTCGGAAGTTGCTCCGGGCATAAGGACTAGGTAGCACAGTTAAAAAGTTGACATGGTAAAAATATAGCCGATCAGGCTATGAATGACTTGAAGGATTATTAAACTCGTAAGCAACGGAAATAGCTTAGAGTTATTGAGTCGGAGTGCGGAATCGATTCACTTATCGGTGTTCTCGAGTGACTAATAACTCGGAACCCGGGGCAATCTGAAATCGCTAAGGAGAAATACCAGATGAAGACTCATAGGAAGCAACACAGTTCTTTGTTATTCTCGAGATACCGGAGGGTAATACTCGAAGGAAGGTCAAGATAGAGGTTGCAAAGATGCATTGATCTGCAGAAGACAAGTGCTTTAACTTGTCCGAGAAATGGAATCAAAGGGGAACAATCATGGTCAGAACCACGGTTGCAAAGGAACAAACATAGTTACCAGATGAACTTATAACAAGGGGATTATTATTATCACAAGAAGCTTCCATGATAAGATCTACATCGTGTCCACGGGCATGAACACAAAGTTCAAGGTCAACTCCCACTTCTTCAATGCATATCATTTCATTTACTTCTCGCTTTCGATGAATTTCTGGTGTTGAAATTATATCTGGCAAAACACCAGAAGAGTATGACTCGTGAAAACTCTCGGGTTCACACGGATTAGGGAAGGCATAGGTTCAACCCATAGGGGCATCTTAGGAACATATACCACAAACCTCAGGAGTAATATAACACAAGCTCGAAGGCAGAGCATGGTTGAGAAGGCAGAGGATACAATTTACCAAAGGCATTATGTATCCGAGGAAAGGCTCAAAAGGTTATTGAATATGAAGGACGTTGTCGGATAAAATCCAACAAAGGATCTGGCGGTCCACATAGGATCTGATGTGAGTATTGGTACTCAACCAGAAGAAGAAAGAATTCAAAGGCTTCGGATTATAGAAACATCTGAATAATTCGATGCTTAAATGCAAAGAACTCATGATTTCAAAAATTGAAGATCAGAAGCAGACGCTCTGATCAAAAGATAAGTAAGTTGAATAGCCTTAAGGATACAATCGACAACAATTTGATTGGTCGAGAAACAGCTCTTGGTCAAATGACGTCCAAGCTGGAAGGATGAATTCTATGATCCGACTGAGGATTGCGAGCATCCGCAACATATTGATTCAACAGACTCAAAAGGATAGTGACAAAGGATGCCAATAAGATTACTAGACTTATGGGATTATCCATAATGCATACAAGCAAGAATTTTAAGAACAACAAGCTGTTGAGGATTATCGAAAGATCGGATATTATTTCAAAGACTTTTGTGAAACATATGAACAACTAGGGAAAAACAAATCCTCGATATGTGTGAGGATTAATTTTTTGGTGTATTCAGGCGACAAGGAACTGCAAGGCAGTAGGCACAAAAGATTCTCGGAACAATGACAAGTATTTCGGGGTATCTTGTAATAACAAGAGCAACTAGGGATGAAGGTATGAGCGACAAGGATATGCAGTTAGTCATAGGGGCTTTTCGGTGGTAGGGAATTGCAAACGCGATGAACACAAGTTATCGGGATAACATCGGAGAGTATCTTTGGAATCTTCTGGTGTAGCAGGCGATCATTTGTAATAAGGGGCTCTCCGGGAGGAAGTAGTTACGTGATCCTAATGTTAGAGTTAGCAAAATCGTTTGTATTTTCTATTTCTGTTTTATTTTACCAGCAACAGTTTTGCAATAAATCAAGCCACCAAATGACCTTTTATAAATGTGGAGCTTGGCCACATAAATACTATGAAATATTCTGCAGTGCCACAAAAAGTTTGTGCAATTTTGGAATTCATTTGAATTTTTCATAAATAGGATAGCATTTAAAAATGCCGAAATGATGCTGCTATGATTGCTAATGCTCATCTTTGCATAAGAGTGATGTTGTATTCCTTAACAAATAAATGTTATGGAATAGTTGTCAAATGGCAGACATTTTTCTAGCAAGTTTTGAGCAAACTCATTTTGCTTTGTGAATTTGAATTGTTTTCAGAGAGGAATTTGAAATGAGATATTATCCCAACATGATTATCATTGCAAATCACAATAGCTTAGCATCATCACAGTGGATTACTGTAGCATGATCCTCGGGGTGTTACACAATGCAACACTAAAACTGTTCTTGTCCATGTACAAAGAGGAAGAACAACATGTGTGTTCTATCTTAGTTATGGTTGGGTTATCTGCTCGCGTGAGGAAGGATCAAAATTTAACTTCAAAGTGGTGCGTAGTTTGAACAAAAACAAGGGGTAAAAACAAAAATGCCGTGAAAAAAAACCATGCTCTATGTGGTCTTGAAAGCATTTTTTTCTCTAGATAAGCTATTTATGATGGTAGGCACGTGAAGGCTCATAACAACGTGGGAGGGTCAGGCTATAGAGGAGGAATACATGAGGAGCAAAACATAGGCTAAAGAGATGAAGAATCACGCCTTTCATTTTATGATTGTATTAACATGCCTTCTATTTACATATATTTATTCATGTTTATTTTTCTATGTACTATGGTATAATTCTATAAGGCTCACTATCTACTCTGCTCTGTTTGGATCAAGGATTAGGCACCCACCCCACATGTTTGCTTGAGTGTCTTACATTTCTATTGCCAGTTAATGAGGACGAAAAAATCCTTCTTTCATAGGACTAAATTCATCATTGAAAACGGTAACTTGACTAGATTTTGGGAGGATGCATGGTTAGGGGTAACCCCTTTAGCCACACAGTATCCGCCTCTTTATAATATTGTACAGCGTCAGAACACTGATGTTGCTACAGTATTATAGTCAGTTCCTTTAAACATCAACTTTAGGAGATCTTTAATAGGTGACCGTTGGGACACATGGTTACATCTAGTGCGGAGGTTGGTGGACATTCACCTCTCTGACGAGTGAGATGCGATTCACTGGAGACTATTTGTGAATGGAGTTTTTTTTCAATGAAACCCATGTATTTAGATTTAATTAACTTTGGTCCAATTCCGAAATCGTTAAATATTTGGAAGATTAAAGTACCTTTAAGAATCAAAGCCTTCATGTGGTTTGTTCACAAGGAGGTGATTCTGACTAAGGATAACTTAGCAAAGCGATGATGGGAGGGTAGTCAACGATGTTGCTTTTGTGATCAGGATGCAAATATTAAATAACTCTTTCTCAAATGTCCTCTTGCTAAATTTTTATGGCGCTCGATTCATATAGACTTTAATGTTAGACCTCCAAATAGTATTAACATGTTATTTGGGACGTGATTAAATGGAGTGGAGCCAAACACGGGGGGCCATATTCGAATAGGAGTATGTGCGGTACTTTGGGTCATATGGAACTGCAGAAATGACATTATTTTTAACAGGCAAACTTACATAAACTTTTTGCAGGTTATTTACAGGTCCACTGCTTGGATTCGTACGTGGTCGTTACTCACTCCTACGGAAGCCAGGGTCCTTTTGGATACTGGGTGTACCCGGTGGGAGATGGAAGCTTGGGATATCTACAATCGGTTTGGATGTTGGTCTAATAATAGACTAGGTGTTTAGTCATCTCTACCTATTTTCGCTTGTTGTGGCAACTTTTGTCTTTCTTCATTTATTTTAATCTCGGGATGAGCTTGTACTACACAATGGACCTTTGTGGATTTTTCGCTTAATAATATGGTGCATGCATCATTCTGATGCAGAGGTAGAGGTCGGAGGTGATCCTCCTTTTTCTAAAAAAAACTCCTTATGATGATAGTTTCATGATGCAGAGAATACATTTTAGACAAGCTTACTTATATAGCTAGGTCAAGGTCGAGGATAGATTCTACTTGCAATAACTACCATATTAACAGTGTAGCATGACCTCCAAAATAGGTTGGTAGTATGGAATATTGATGCACTAATAAATATAAATAAGAGCTCGTTCTGAACTACCTACCATATGGATTGTAGTTACAGTAAGTCATGTAAATTTTTGCTGATATTTAATTATGGTTTGGCCATGTATCATGCTAGAAATTATCTGTTGATAAGACTGTAATTTGAGCATTTGTTCTTTGGCCCCAATCAAGTTTTATGTATTTTTTCATATTCTTGTGGCTCTACATTGCTGTATCAATCAGACTGATATGAAGATAATCTGTGAAGGCTAAGACGATGCTTCATTTTCTACTAACTTTGGTTGAAATATTTTGATGTCTCATCTACCCGGCAAACCATTCATTAATGTGTGCTCAAAGTTCCAAATTCTTAGAAATGCCTCCTCTGTTTATTATTCAAGTTATGATGTCAACCATGCCTTTGTCCAAGTAGAAAACTTTGATGAATGAATGCTTTCAACATCCTAATCATGAAACCTTCATGCACCCATGTTTCTTACTTAAACCAGATGACGAGTAAGATAAATAAGAAAGTTGCAGGTGCATACTATTAAATGGTTCCTTGCTCCAAAAAAGTTTTGTGTATGCATGCTACTTGTGAGCTGCGTTTGGATTTTGTCCAGAGAGAAAGGGTGAAGCAGTACAATAGAGATAAGTATTTACCTCAGTGAGAACCATGGTTTATTGAACCAAAAGGAGAATCATGCAAATCCTACTGAATAGTACCGGCACACAAAAAAAAACAGATACTCGCACCCAACATAGGCAAGACGGTTGTCAATCCACTTGAACTCGTTACTTGCAAGGATCAAATCTTGTATATGTAGATAGATAAATTGCAAAAAGTAAGTAAATTGTAGCAAGGTATTTTTATTTTTATAATATGATTAAAGTAGACCCGGGGGCCATAGTTTTCACTAGAGGCTTCTCTCTCGAAATAGTAGCATATAGTGGGTAGACAAATTACTGTTGGGCAATTGATAGAAAAACGCATAGTTATGATGTATTCATGACAATGATCATGTATATAGGCATCAGTACGTGACAAGTAGACCGACTCTTGCCTGCATCTACTACTATTACTCCACCAATCGACTGCTATCCAGCATGCATCTATGGTATTAAGTTTATGACAAACAGAGTAACGCCTTAAGTAAGATGACATGATGTGGACAGAATAAACTCAAGCAATATGAATAAACCCTGTCGTTTTACCCTTAATAGCAACAATACAATATGTGCCTCGTTACCCCTTCTGTCACTGGGTGAGGACACCGCAGGCTTGAACCCATTACAGCACCTCCCCCACTGCAGATAAATCAATCTAGTTGGCCAAACCAACGGATAGATCAGAGAGAAATACAAGGCTATAACAATCATGCATAATAAAGTTCACAAAAACAATCATGCAAAATAAAGTTCAGAAAATACTCAATTACTTTCAATGAATAATCTGATCATAAACCAACAATTCATCGGATCCCAACAAACACACCGCAAAATATGATTACATCGCATAGAACTCCAAGAAGACCGAGGAGAACATTGTATTTAAGATCAAAGGGAGAGAAGAAGTCATCAAGCTACTAGCTATGTGATACGTCTTCAACGTATCTATAATTTTTTTTGTTCCATGTTGTTATATTATCAATCTTGGATGTTTTACAATTATTTTAGAGCAACTTTATATCATTTTTTGGGACTAACCTATTGACATAGTGCCCAGTGTCAGTTGCTGTTTTTTGCTTGTTTTTTACTTCGCAGAAAATCAATACCAAACGGAGTCCAAATGCAGCAAAACTTTTTGGTGAATTTTTTCTAGACCATAAGACACCTGTTGGGCCAAGAAAGTACCTGAGGGGAGCTCCGAGGGGAGTAGGCGCGCCCTAGTGGGTTGTGCCCACCTCGATGGCCTTCCGCACCGCCTCTTTGCTCTATAAATACCCCAATATTCCAAAAACCCTAGGGGAGTTGACGAAAATCAATTTCACCCGCCGCAAGTTCCAGAACCACCAGATCTAATCTAGACACCATCACAGAGGGGCTCATCATCCTCATTGGTGCCTCTCCGATGATGCGTGAGTAGTTCATTGTAGACCTATGGGTTCGATCTCTTATATGCATGATTGCTTATAGCCTCGTATTTCTTCTCTGATATTTGGGTTTTGTTTGGACAACTTGATCTATTTATCTTGCAATGGGAAGAGGTGCTTTGTAGCGGGTTCGATCTTACGGTGCTTGATCCAAGTGAGAGAAAGGGAACCGACACGTATGTATCGTTGCTACTAAGGATAAAACGATGGGGGTCTATATCTACATAGATAGATCTTGTCTACATCATGTCATTGTTCTTATTGCATTACTCCGTTTCTCCATGAACTTAATACACTAGATGCATGCTGGATAGCGGTCGATGTTTGGAGTAATAGTAGTAGATGCAGGCAGAAATCGGTCTACTAATCTTGCACGTGATGCCTATATAATGATCATTGACTGGATATTGTCATGATTATTTGAATTTCTATCAATTTCCCAACAGTAATTTGTTTACCCGCGTATGATTTTTTTTGAGAGAAGCCAGTAGTGAAATCTACGGCCCTCGGGTCTCTTCTTTATTATATTTGCCTTTGCGATCTATTTTTATTTGCTTTTATTTTCAGATCTATTAATCCAAAAATCCAAAAATACATTGCTGCAATTTATTATCATTTATTTTATCTCACGTTCCCGCGAGATCTATTTATCCAATCTACTATAATTTTTACCTATCTTTTTACCCTTGAGGGATTGACAACCCCTCTCTTACGTCGGGTTGCAAGTATTTGTTCTTTGTGTGCAGGAGCTGTTTACGTGGTTTTGCGTGGTTCTCCTACTGGTTCGATAACCTTGGTCTCATCACTGAGGAAAATACCTACCATAGCTATGCTGCATCATCCCTTCCTCTTTGGGGAAATACCGACGTAGTTCAAGCCGCATCACTATGGACCCGTAGGTCTATGGTGAACCACTCACCCATCATCGGAAGGCAGCAAGGATGATGTAGAAGCCCTCCGTGATTGACCCCCCTCCGACAGAGTACCAGAAAAGGCCTCCAGATGGGATCGCGGAAGAACAACAGCTTGCGGTGGCAGAAAAAGTGTTTCGGGTGGCTCTCTGTTTGTTTGCAAATATTTGGGAATTTATAGAGGTGGAATTAGGTCAAATGGAGTTGCGTGGGAGTCACGAGCTCAAGGGGCGTGCCCTGTGAGCTCGTGGCACCCCCGTAAGCCTTCTGGCCTACTTCTGAACCTTCTAGGCTCCTTTCTGGTCCAGAAAAAATCACCGTAAAGTTTCATCATGTTTAGACTTCGTTTGGTACTGATTTTCTGAAAAGCCAAAAACAAGCAAAAAACAGGATCTGGCGCTGGGCACTAGGTTAATAGGTTAGTCCCCAAAAATAATATAAAATAGCATATAAAGCATCTAAGATTGATAATATAATAGCATGAAACAATTAAAAATAGATACGTTGGAGACGTATTAATGCACTATGACATGAACTGGTTCTTTGGCAAAATGTTTGTGGCTGAAAATTGGTGGGGGTTATTTAGTTCAGTTTAGAGAATATTCATGAATTATAACACTTGGTTGATCAGCTGTGTATTTTTTGTTTCGTGGGAACACACATACATTTAGCTAGGATCTTGGATCAATGGGGAAACCAGGTTTCGGTATGTTTTTTATTTCTTTTCTTTGGACAATATAACATGTTTCTGAACTTCATAGACCCTTAGATAAATTTTTCTGTCACAATCTTGTGGACATTGCTACCTATTTATTGTAGTTTTTGGTATCATGCATATGTTCTCTTTGCTACACAAATAAATGGGCTAATTCCCATAGTGGCTTGCAGACGATCAACTATGCCATCTAATAGAATGTATGGATAACTGTATATAATTATTTTAATATGATATGACATCCATCTCACCAGTGCTGTCTTTAAAGTAGGCTAACTATGATTTACTATGTTCAATGTATTTCTTCTGGTAAGCTCTACAGTTCAATGTTGTGAAGGTTGAGCTAGCCACATTTTGTTGAAAGTGTAAATTGGGAAAGAATAGAACAACATCCTCAAGGGGTTATACATCGATTGATTGCATTGATATTTACCACAATATTCCTATCTTGATTTGTGGGAGGAGTAAGCGGAGGTGGTTCAAGGATGAAGAAGCAATATTGAGCTAGGGAGAATCGAACAAGAGTTTACACAACTAGAAGACATGATCATGCACTATGTTGTCATGTTGTGATGAAGGAAAAGAGCTCAGAGTAGTGCTTGGACAAAAAGTTTCAGGGACGGAGTATGTATGTCATATGCGGAAATCTTGGTAAATGTAAGTTGAGTCTTTCACTCACTCAGCATGTTCCTTTTGTCTGCATTATTTTTCTAATCTACATTTCAAAAATTGGCCATTGTGAAGTTGTAGCTCTCCTATTGAACAATTCAAGTTTCATGGTAGTTTGCAAATTCTATTATTAGGCTCAATCCAAAATAAAATGGTGTCTTGCTTTACCCAAATCTTGGTGCGGTCTTTTCTTCCTGAGAAACCATGGTGTGGTCTTCGATGTAGATTACCAGTTGACTTCCTGAATCAACTTGTTTTGTTGTAACTTACCTTTTTCATTATCAGTTATAAGTTGCTGCATATATCTAAAGATCCTATGGAAAAGTAATAATTGTATGGAAAAGGAACCCACAAATTATGTGCTTAGTGCTTGTAGGGTAATACGGATTTAAGACAACAGTGTGTATCATTTCTTCTTGGTTAAAACTGAACATACCTTCACCATTCCTAATAAGTTTTGTTACTTAGAAACCAATTATGTTTGTCTGCTTGAGTGAATATGTCTAATGTATACACAAATATACGGTTATGTGTTTGAAATATGAAGTATGTGATTGTTGGTGTGGTCAGGGTGGGTACGCGGGGTCACGAGCGGGCGCACCATTGATACTGATAAGTTTGGATGAGAGAAGCAGAGATAGTGGATAGTGGAAGAAGAAGAATAAAAGAGTTTTAATGGTAAAAAAATAATGATACCATCTCATGTGCATAAGAATTATGTTCCATAAAAATGATGTTGAACAACTAAATTTATGCCTCGAATGCAATGCACAGACAATTTTCAAGTTATATATAGGTGAACACTCAACACATCAAGCCAATGACTAAATATTAAAATATGAGGAGCACTGAATAGATCAAGTCGATGACTAAATCTTAAATATGAACAGGAAACTAGAGTACCGAAATATTTGCGCTCCTCATCTCCCAGGCTTTCTGCGATGTGATCTGGATGTCGGACTCCATGTTGTTCAAGACGAGCAGGTGTGCCTTTTGGCCTTCTGCCTGTGTTGGGAAGACCCTAGACAATTGTTGGGGAACGTAGCATACAATTTCAAAAATTTCCTACGCTCACGCATGATCTATCTAGGAGATGCATAGCAATGCGAGGGGGAGAGTGTGTCCACGTACCCTCATAGACCGAAAGCGGAAGCTTTTGACAACGCAGTTGATGTAGTCGAACTTCTTCTCGTTCGACCGATCAAGCACCGAACGTACGGCACCTCTGAGTTCTGCACACGTTCAACTCGATGACGTCTCTCGAACTCTTGATCCAGCAAGGTGTCGAGGGAGAGTTCCGTCAGCACGATGGCGTGGTGACGGTGATGGTGAAGTAATCCGCGCAGGGCTTCACCTAAGCACTACGTGAATATAACCGGAGGCGTAAACTGTGGAGGCGCACACGGCTAACAACTATGGATGTGTGTTCTAGCGGCGCCCCCCTCATATATATAGGTTGGAGGGGAGGAGAGGCAGCCAAGGGGGCATCCCAAGTAGGAGGAATCCTACTTGGGCGCCTCCCAATTCAGCCTCCCCCCTTCCATATCCATCCGGAGGGGGAAGGAAGGAGGTGGGAGGAGGGAATGAAGGGGGAGGCCGAATCCCTCCCCTTCCATTCTCCCTTCTCCTCTTTCCTTCCCCCTTAGGCTCTTATTACTTCTTGTTACTCCTTATTCCTTCATCCATCGTAAGATAACCCAAAACTTGAAAACTTGAATCACACAAAACTCAACAAAAGCCTTCGTGAGATCCGTTAGTATAAGAAAACAAATCACTACTATAAGTGCTGTAATAAACCAATTCATATTTTGTTCTTGCATTATATCTACTATATTACCACTTTTCTATGGCAAAAACTCATCAAAGAAAACCATAGAGCCATGAAAACAAGCACACAACGTAAAGAAAGCAGAATATGTCAAAAACAGAATAGTCTGTAGCAATCTGGGTGTTTCAAATACTTCCGTAACTCCAAAAACTCTGAAAAATTAGGGATACCTGGGTAATTTTTATATTGATCTACTGCAGAAGGAATGCGTATTTTATTTCTCTCTGGTTAAAAAACAAAATTATTTTCGCGAGCGCGAAGGTTTCTATTTTTTCAGCAAGATCAAACAACTATCACCCAAGAAGATCCTAAAGGCTTTACTTGGCACAAACACTAATTAAAACACAAAAAACACAATCATAACAGTAGCATAATTGTGCTAACACTCAAGGACAGGAAGCAAAAAGCAAAAATCAATTTTATTCATTGGGTTGCCTACCAACAAGTGCTATAGTTTTACGCCCTTATCTAGGCATAAAGCAAGGATCTAAGTTTTGTCATCCTTCTCCTTAATTCCCTTAGAGGTATTTTTATCATGGGGTTTTGTAAAAACACATAAAACATATTATCCATAGAAACCTTAGCATTATTAAGTTGCCCATTGTCATAACCACGTTGATTTCCGGCAACAATCCAAGAATAATGTTGATTAACATTATTAAAAACTTGTTGAATTGCATCTAGGATTGGGACTTCCTTTTTAAGATTCTCTTCAAAGATTTTATTATCCCCGAGCAAATGTCTTAATGCATAAGCACTATTGTAAAGAATTTCATCTATCACGGGTTTTTCACGATTCATACCATAAAAATCAAAGATTTCCCTAGCTTCCCATATTATGTAGTCAAATTCATTCATAAGAACGAGAGTGGATAAATTTTTAACTTTTGGATTCTTTATAACGGGAAGCTCAAAAAAAAAATTCTCTAACAAGTAGGATGAGTACGGATAAATTTGCTTTCATGTTTTAGAACTAGCGCTGAAATAGCATCCGCATCAGATCTTGTAGTCCTAAGTATAGGAGCATCATCGAGACTTAGATTTCCCACACAATTGAAAAATTCTTGGATACGTTCCTTTCCCATAACGTTCCCTCGCCCTAAGATAAAAGTTTTAGCACCCAGACTGCCCGTACGTCCAATCTTAGGAGTTAGTCCATCATCTATTGGTGCCATACCGAAATCACTCATGATTGCAAGTAAAGGATAGATCTGATGATAAAACGGCGAACGAAAAAGAGGGGCGAATAAAACGACAAATTTTTGTGAAGTGGGGGAGAGGAAAACGAGAGGCAAATGGCAAATAATGTAAATTGCGAGGAGATGAGATTTGTGATTAGGAACTTGGTATATGTTTAAGATCCTCCCCGGCAACGGCACCAAAAATTCCTTTTGATGTCGCTTTAAGCTACGTCGGTATTTCCCCAAAAAGAAATGGATGATGCAGCACAGCGGCTGTAGGTATTTCCCTCAGATATGAAACCAAGGTTATCGAACTAGTAGGCAAACCAAGCAACACAATGTAAATAGCACCTGCACACAAATAACAAATATCCGCAACCCGACGTGTTAAAGTGGTTGTCAATCCCTTTCGGGTAATGGCGCCAGAAATTGGCACACGAACGTGAGAGAGTTGTAAATGTTGATAGATCGAATGCTAAATAAAATAAATTGCAGCAAGGTATTTTTGTATTTTTGGTTTAGTAGATCTGAAAATAAAAGGCAAACAAAAATAGACCGCGAATGCAAATAATATGAGAAAGAGACCCAGGGGCCGTAGGTTTCACTAGTGGCATCTCTCGAGAAAAATAGCAAACGGTGGGTAAACAAATTACTGTTGGGCAATTGATAGAACTTCAAATAATCATGACGATATCCAGGCAATGATCATTATATAGGCATCACGTCCAAGATTAGTAGACCGACTCCTGCCTGCATCTACTACTATTACTCCACACATCGACCGCTATCCAGCATGCATCTAGTGTATTAAGTTCATGGAGAAACGGAGTAATGCATAAGAACGATGACATGATGTAGACAAGATCTATCTATGTAGAGATAGACCCCATCATTTTATCCTTAGTAGCAACGATACATACGTGTCGGTTCCCTTTCTCTCACTTGGATCAAGCACCGTAAGATCGAACCCGCTACAAAGCACGTCTTCCCATTGCAAGATAAGTAGATCAAGTTGGCCAAACAAAACCCAAATATCGGAGAAGAAATACGAGGCTATAAGCAATCATGCATATAAGAGATCAAAGAAACTCAAATAAATTTCCTGGATATAAAAAGATAGATCTGATCATAAACTCAAAGTTCATCCGATCCCAACAAACACACCGCAAAAAGAGTTACATCGTATGGATCTCCAAGAGACCATTGTATTGAGAATCAAACGAGAGAGAGAGAGAGAGAGGAAGCCATCTAGCTACTAACTACGGACCCGAAGGTCTACAGAGAAGTACTCACGCGTCATCGGAGAGGCACCAATGGAAGTAGTGAACCCCTCAGTGATGGTGTCGAGATTGGGTCTGGTGGTTCTGGACTCTGCGGCAGCTGGAATTGATTTTCGTCACCTCCCCTAGGGTTTCTAGAATATTGGGGTATTTATAGAGCAAAGAGGCGGTCCGGGGGGCACCCGAGGTGGGCGCAACCCACCAAGGTGCGCCTGGGCCTCCAAGTGTGGCTTGGTGGGTTGTGCTCCCCTCGGAGCACCCCCCCGGCGCTGCCTTGGCCCATTAGGTGTCTTCTGGTCCATAAAAAATCTCCGTAAATTTTTGCTGCATTTGGACTCCGATTGGTATTGATTTTTTGAGATGTAAAAAACATGCAAAAAACAACAACTGGCACCTGGCACTATGTCAATAGGTTAGTACCAAAAAAATGATATAAAATGATTATAAAATATCTAAGATTGATAATACAACAACATGGAACAATAAAAAATTATAGATACGTTGGAGACGTATCAACCGCCGAATCAAAATAAGACATTGGTGGTAAGCAGTATGACGATCACCGCCCACAACTCTTTGTGTTCTACTCGTGCATATCATCTACTCATAGACCTAGCTCTGATACCACTGTTGGGGAACATAGCATACAATTTCAAATATTTCCTATGCTCATGCAATATCTATCTATGAGATGCAGAGCAACGAGAGGGGGAGTGTGTGTCCACGTACCCTCGTAGACCGAAAGCAGAAGCGTTTGACAACGCGGTTGATGTAGTCGAACTTCTTCTCATTCTGACCGATCAAGCACCGAACGTACGACACCTCCGAGTTCTGCACACGTTCAGCTCGATGACGTCCCGCGAACTCTTGATCCAACAAAGTGTCAAGCACCGAACGCACGACATCTCCGAGTTCCGTCAGCACGACGGCATGGTGATGGTGGTGGTGATGGTGAAGTAATTCATGCAGGGCTTCACCTAAGCACTACGTGAATATGACCGGAGGCATAAACCGTGGAGGGGAGCACCGCACACGGCTAACATCTGTTGATGTGTGTTCTAGCGGTGTCCCCCTCATATATATAGGTTGGAGGGGAGCAGAGGCAGCCAAGGGCGCGCCCCAAGTAGGAGGAATCCTACTTGGGTGCGTCCCAATTCGGCCTCCCCTCCTTCCATATCCATCCGGAGGGGGAAGGAAGGAGGAGGGAGGAGGGAAGGAAGGGGGAGGCCGAGTCCCTCCCCTTCCTTTCTCCCTTCTCCTCTTTCCTCCCCACTTATTTTGTCCTACATGAAGGAAATATGCCCTAGAGGCAATAATAAAGTTGTTATTTATATTTCCTTATATCATGATAAATGTTTATTATTCATGCTAGAATTGTATTAACCAGAAACTTAGTGCATGTGTGAACACATAAACAAACAGAGTGTCACTAGTATGCCTCTACTTGACTAGCTCGTTAATCAAAGATGGTTAAGTTTCCTAGTCATGGACAAAGAGTTGTCATTTGATAAGCGGGATCACATCATTAGAGAATGATGTGATTGACTTGACCCATCCATTAGCTTAGCACGATGATCGTTATGTTTCATTGCTACTGCTTTCTTCATGACTTATACATGTTCCTCAGACTATGAGATTATGCAACTCCCGAATACCAGAGGAACACCTTGTGTGCTATCAAACGTCACAACGTAACTGGGTGATTATAAAGATGCTCTACAGGTGTCTCCTATGGTGTTTGTTGAGTTGGCATAGATCAAGATTAGGATTTGTCACTCCGAGTATCGGAGAGGTATCTCTGGGCCCTCTCGGTAATGCACATTACTATAAGCCTTGCAAGCAATGTGACTAATGAGTTAGTTATGGGATGATGCATTACGGAACGAGTAAAGAGACTTGCCGGTAACGAGATTGAACTAGGTATTGAGATACCGACGATCGAATCTCGGGCAAGTAACATACCGATGACAAAGGGAACGACATATATCGTTACGCGGTTTAACTGATAAAGATCATCGTAGAATATGTAGGAACCAATATGAGAATCCAAGTTCCGCTATTGTTATTGACCGTAGACGTGTCTCGGTCATGTCTACATAGTTCTCGAACCCGTAGGGTCCACACGCTTAACGTTCGGTGACGATCGTATTATGAGTTTATGTGTTTTGATGTACCGAAGGTAGTTCAGAGTCCCGGATATGATCACAGATATGACGAGGAGTCTCGAAATGGTCGAGACATAAATATTGATATACTGGACGACTATATTTGGATATCGGAATGGTTCCGGGTGAGATCGGGCATTTCCCAATGTACCGGGAGGTTACCGGAACCCCCCGGGTGGTATATGGGCCTTATTGGGAGAGAGGAGACGGGAGCAAAGGAGGGGGCGCCCCCAAGCCCAATCTGAATTGGGAAGGGGGGCGGCCCCCCTTTCCTTCCTCCTTCCTCCCCCTTCCTTCTCTCCTAATCCAACTAGGGAAGGGGGGGGCAACCTACTCCCAGTTGGAGGAGGACTCCCCTTGGGGCGCGCCTAGGAGGCCGGCCCCTCCCACTCCTCCACTCCTTTATATACGGGGGAGGGGGGAACCCCATAGACACACAAGTTGATCATTGATCTCTTAGACGTGTGCGGTGCCCCCCTCCACCATAATCCACCTCGGTCATATTGTAGCGGTGCTTAGGCGAAGCCCTATTCCGGTAGCATCATCATCACTGTCATCACGCCGTTGTGCTGACGAAGCTCTCCCTCGACACTCTACTGGATCATGAGTTCATGGGACATCACCGAGCCGAACGTGTGCAGATTGCGGAGGTGTCGTTCCTTCGGTGCTAGGATCGGTCGATCATGAAGACGTACGACTACATCAACCACGTTGTCATAACGCTTCCGCTTACGGTCTACGAGGGTACGTAGACAACACTCTTCCCTCTCGTTGTTATGCATCACCATGATCTTGCGTGTGCATAGGAATTTTTTTGAAATTACTTCATTCCCCAACACTACATGGGGCGCACCAGCCCCTTAGGGGCTGGTCTGTCCCCCTCTTGGCCCATTAAGGCCCATGTAGTTGCCGGGGGATGCCCGAAACCCCTTCCGGTGACCCGATATGCACCCGCTACCCCCAGAACACTTCCGGTGTCCGAATACCATCGTCCTATATATCAATATTTACCTCTCGACCATTTCGAGACTCCTCGTCATGTTCGTGATCTCATCTGGGACTCCGAACAACATTCGGTCACCAAATCACATAACTCATATAATACAAAATCGCCATCGAACGTTAAGCATGCGGACCCTACGGGTTCGAGAACTTTGTAGACATGATTGAGACACCTCTCCGGTTAATAACCAACATCAGAACCTGGATGCTCATATTGGTTCCCACATATACTATGAAGATCTTTATCGGTCGTATCGTAATGACAACATACGTTATTCCCTTTGTCATCGGTATGTTACTTGCCTGAGATTCGATCGTCGGTATCTTCATACCTAGTTCAGTCTCATTACCGTCAAGTCTCTTTACTCGTTCTGTAATACATCACCCCACAACTAAATCATTAGTCACATTGCTTGCAAGGCTTATTATGATGTGCATTACCAAGAGGGCCCAGAGATACCTCTCCGATACTCGGAGTGACAAATCCTAATCTTGATCTATGCCAACCCAACAAACACCTTCGGAGATACCTGTAGAGCATCTTTATAATCAGCCAGTTATGTTCTGACGTTTGATAGTACACAAGGTATTTATCTGGTATCCGGGAGTTGCATAATCTCATAGTCGAAGGAATATGTATTTGACATGAAGAAAGCAATAGCAACAAAAATGAATGATCAACATGCTAAGCTAACGAATGGGTCTTGTCCATCACATCATTCTCCTAATGATGTGATCCCGTTCATCAAATGACAACACATGTCTATTGTTAGGAAACTTAACCATCTTTGATTAACGAGCTAGTCTAGTAGAGGCTTACTAGGGACACGGTGTTTTGTCTATGTATCCACACATGTATCAAGTTTCTGGTTAACACAATTCTAGCATGAATAATAAACATTTATCATGATATAAGGAAATATAAAATAACAACTTTATTATTGCCACTAGGGCATTTTTCCTTTAGTCTCCCACTTGCCACGCAGGTGCCTGCCCAGCTGGTTGGGCTGGCAACTGCATGCGAACGGTCAGCAGAGTCTTGGCTGGTGCGGGCCTTGCAGTGGCCCTACTGGCGTCCTTGGCAAGGGCCTTGCTGGGGGCCTTGCAAGGGTCTTTTCGTGGTGTCGTAGTCGTCCCCGGCAAGGCGCTTGCCGGGGGTCTTGTGGATTTCCCTGGCGAGGATCCCGTCGAGGGTCGTCGTCTTCTAATCCTCATCTGATCTTGTGTGTTTATGATCTTGACAAAGATCTGCATGCCACCACGGAGGTGCCTCCTGAGCCCTGGTCCCAATGTAGTTGATTGGGTCAGAGCCTATGGGCTCAAGGGTGGCTCGCTCTGCTTGTGTTGGGCGAGTTGCCCCGGCAAGGCTCTTACCGGGGCTGCGGGGGGCCGCCTTGGCAAGGATCTTGCCGAGGGAGTCAACCTCGCCCTCTTGCCCTCCTGCGCTTCTGGTCTTGGCGTCGCCTTGGTTGTCTTGTGCTTTGGCTTCTCTCCGGCTTTCCTCCTCTGCCCTGCTAAGTGTGGACGCGGCGCGTGGCTCTGACTGCCCGTGCACAAGTAAAGGGGTCAAAAGGAGAGCCCCTACTTTTGTACACCGACAGGAGCCCCCGGGCCTGGGCCACACATAAGCGCGACACGTTGTTGGGCTAGGCCCAGAACGGTGCGCAGGCAGGTGGGGCAGATTTTACCGTAGTAACTTCTCGTCCGCTGCACTTCCCCACGACCCGTGTTGAATGCGCGACGTGGAGGGTCGTGCGTGACGTGGGGGTCATACGTGGGGCGGTTCCCGCACGCATGCGTCACATCATGGTAAAGAGGCGGCTCGCGCCTTCCCCATAAAAGGAGGGAGGCGTAGAGGCACGACCCATTTACTTGGGTGGACTTGGGTGGTGGTCTTCAAGGCGCCCGCGCCCCACGATCACGGGGTGGGGAGCGGCTACTTCGCCCGTCCCTTTAATACTACTCGCTCGCCACATGTCCCTCATGCAGGTGGCAGGAGGTGGAGGCGGGAAACTGGGCCGTCGTTGATTGGGGCAGCGGGCCGGTCCTGATTCCCTGTGCCCCCGATGACCGGATTGGTCGAGTGGGGCGGCCGAGCCCCGACTCTGCCCCTTTATAAGAAGGGGAGGGGGGCGGCATTCCACATTCTTTCATCATCCATCTCCTTCCACCTCCACTTCTTTATAAGAAGAGGAAGCGCTGGCCCTTCGACGGTGGCAGCGAGGGTTGCTGCTCGTCAGCGTGTTCCTCCTCCCTAAGAGCTCGTGGCGGCGGAACCGGACACAAGAGGAAGGGGGAGGGGGCGAGGCTGAGGTCGCCGTGGCGCTCGGGGGAGAGGAGGACGGGGCGGCGCATCGGTCTCGCCTCTGCCAGCGACGCCTCCCCCGACGGAGCGCCACATCGGGGACCAGCCCCGCGAGTTCTTCATCAGGCTACGCCGGCCACCGCATCGCCGCCTCCGTCTCCCTACTGCATTTGCTCGGGAGATGGAGCTCGATCCACCCAGACCCTCTGGTTGCACATGAGGGGCTGCGGGAACAGCGGCACGCGGGTCGACATCGACTTCCCCGCTCCTCACGTCATGTACCTCCGCCACGGATGGAAGACATTCACACACAACCACAGCTTGACGGCGGGGCTTGTCCTCTACTTCAAGTTAATGGAGGGCAACCTGCTTTCCATCAAGGTATTTGGAGATCTCGGGACTCGCTTGAAGTGCTGCGTGGAGAGCTCCTCCGACGATGAAGACTCCTCCTCAAGCAGGAGTGACGAGGAGGACAACGACAACGACGACGAGGGAGTCGAGCGACAGGGTGCCGACTCCGACTTCGATTGTCCGCGCCGCACCTCCCTCGGCCACGCACCCTGCTGAGGGCCATCCTCGCCAAGCTCTCCATCGGGGTGCTCCCCGTCATCTCCTTGGGCTACTGGCGTAGGAGGGTCGGAGAAGGCGAAGAAGGCGGGTGGCGGCCGTCAAATCGGAGTACGCGGGCACCGACGCCTTCGTCGCGTATTATCGGCCCGCTGCCTCGTCTTCCAGGTCCTTTCCTGGCACCAAGATGTTCCCTTGGTGCCTTCTACTCCTCGTACCTTGCCTAGGAGCTCTTTTCGCCCTCCTGCTGCCTTGTTCCACCTTCTGTGGAGAGGGACAAGAAAGGGACTACGGGCACCTTATCTCTTTTTAGTTTGTAAGCCTGCGGACACTTGTTAATTCTAAGACTTGTAATCCCCTTGCTCATGTTTTTAATTTCGTATGAACTGTACCTATATGGGATGTTTTTAATAAAAAGGGTGCTTGTCGGGTTCTTTGTGCGTGAGCGAGGCCCATGCTAAGGATGAATCCTTGTTATTTTTAAGATAAACATTGTCGCCCGGCAACATGCCTTGCCGTCTCCCCACTTCGGTCGACCACTCTTGCGCTCTTGGCGGAGGCAGGGGCGAAGTAGAGTTAGGCCCCTCATTCATCTCCTCGCCAACCAGGAGGTAGCTCTCGGGTACAGGAAAGGGGAAGCACGGTGGTTTTAAGGACATAAACGAGGTTTCACATGTCCCAGTTCTATACGGAAATGCATAACAGGGGGATGAAAGACTTATCTGAATCCGCAGCCCCCGGCAACCTTGGCTTGCCGTGGTTGGATCCTTGTACCTTTAGTCCCCGGCAGTCTTGGCCTGCGGGGGCCGGAGTGCCGGTTCGTCCTCTTTTTCCCAAGCAGCTCAGCAGAAGTGTCCGCGTGCCCTGCAAATCAAAGAGAACAGAAAGACGCACACTCGACCTCTAGGCTAGGGGATAGTCGCCGCTAAGCACAATCAACCCTAACCGAGGGAGAGACTTAACCTAGCATGCATGCTATAACTTAGGGCGCCAGCGCTTCGTTTATTTACGCTCAGGGTCTGCGCCTGGCTTTGTACATAGGGTTACATGCCTTGTCGGCAAGGCTTGTACAAGAAGGTGGTTTGCCGGGGGCCCCAGACAACCGCGCCTTATGGGTAAAACTTAAGAAGATGTTCGATGTTACAGGAATTGCTCACTGGGACAACATCTTCGGTCTCCAGGCAGACTGCGCCGGGCCTGGTGACTCGTATTACCCGATAAGGGCCTTCCCACTTTGGCATCAACTTGTTGGAATTCTTGGCCGACTAAACACGCCGAAGAACAAGGTCGCCTTCCTCAAAGCTTCGGGCATGAACCTATTGGCTATGGTAGCAACGCAAGGCTTGCTGGTAGCGTGCTGCTCTCACAGCCGCCCGAAGACGATCTTCCTCAAGGAGCGTTGCGTCATCTTGCCGCAACTGCTCTTGCTCAAGCTCGTCATAAGCGAGCACTCGAGGTGACCCGTATATCAGTTCCGTGGGGAGACCTGCTTGTGCCCCATATGCTAGGGCAAAGGGTGTTTGGCCGGTGGCTCGATTTGGCGTCGTCCTGATTGACCAAAGAACCGCCAATAACTCATCAATCCAGCGCCTTCCGCTTTTGTGCAGCTTGTCAAAAGTCTTTGTTCTCAGGCCTTGCAGTACTTCAGCATTTGCCCTCTCCGCCTGGCCGTTGCTCCATGGGTGTGCCACAGAAGCGAAACAGACCTAACTGCCGAGGTCCTGGGTGTACTGCATGAAGGTGTGGCTTGTGAACTGCGTGCCGTTGTCGGTGATGACTCTGTTTGGCACACCAAAACGGCAGACTAGTCCCTTGAAGAACTTGACGGCTGACTGTGCTGTCACCTTCCTCACTGCTTCCACCTCCAGCCACTTTGTGAACTTGTCGATGGCAACATACAAGTACTCAAAGCCCTCGACAGCGCAAGGCAAAGGGCCCAGTATGTCGAGCCCCTAGACCGAAAACGGCCAGGAGAGAGGGATTGTTTGAAGGGCTTGAGCTGGTTGATGAAGCTTCTTCGAATGGAACTGGCACGCTTCAAACCTGGTTACTAGTGCCGTCGCATCCTGGAGGGCGGTGGGCCAGAAGAAGCCTTGCTAGAATGCCTTGCTGGCAAGGGCCCTCGACCCTATGTGGGAGCCACATATGCCTCCATGTATCTTTGCCAACAGCTCCAGTCCTTGCTCCCGGGGGACGCACTTCAATTTCACACTGTTCGGTCTTTTTCTGTACAGGACGTCATCGACAAAATGGTACAAGGCAGAGCGTCAGGCTAGTTTTTCCGCTTCTTCCTGCTCCTCAGGAAGTTCCCCTGTCTGGAGGAAACAGACGATATGCTGTGCCCATGCCGGAGCCTGGGGCTCGACGACAAGGACCAAAGGCATCTCTTCCGCCACGGGGCGGCCTTCTCTACGGCCAGGGCTTGGCGCCCTGCCGGAGCCAGCTGCCCCTTGACAGGATCGGAATCCGCGGCAACACCCTTGCCGGCGGCCCCTGGGGGCTCGACGGGGAAGTACTTGCTGGGGCCCGATTTCCTCCACTTGTTCTGCTCCGTTGATGGTTCGACGGTTAACCGAAGCAAAAAGGTACCTGGTTCCACAGGTAGCTTGAATGCAGCGCGCTTTGACAGGTAGTCAGCGATGTCGTTCTCCACTTGGGTAACATGCTCCGCTTGTATACCGTCGAAGCGCTCCTCCAGCTTCCTCACCTCATCTGCGTAGGCCTCCATCAACGGACTCTGATAATCTTTGTTGACTTGTCTGACGACAAGCTGCGAATCACCCCTGAGGTCTGCCGCGATCCTGAGACCGGCAAGCAGCCCCTCGCACTTAGCAGTGTTATTCATGGACATCTCCCTGGGAAAGTGCATCTGGATCACATACTTGAGGTGCTCTCCGGTGGGTGCAACAAGCAGCACACCGGCACCGGTGCCTTGCAGCGAGAAAGCCCCATCAAAGTACATGATCCAGTCGCGACTTGCTTCCTTGCCGGGGAGAGCGGTCTCCTAGATTTCTTCGTCGGGCGTTGAGGTCCATTCTATAATGAACTCCGCTAAGACTCTGCTCTGGATTGTCGAAGTACTTTCAAACTTCAACCCAAAGCTTGACAACTCCAAGGCCCACTCCACAATCCTTTAGGTTGCATCTGGGTTGTGCAGTATCTGTTGCAACGGGAGGCGGGTGACGACAGTGATCTTGTGGGCTTGGAAGTAATGAGCAGCTTCCTCGAGGCCATAAGGAGGCCGAAGAGCAATTTCTGCACATCGGAGTACCTTGACATGGCCCCCTACAAGAGGGAGCTAACAAAGTAAACTGGGTGCTGCATCATCTTCTTCTTCTGCACCACTTCACTTGGCTGCGCGGGCCCTGTCTCGATGGTGTCAGACTCTGCCGGGGGCCTCGCCTTGCCGGCACCAGGCCCTGCCGGGGAATCTCTGACTTGCCATCGCTGGTCCTGCCATTGCCACTGCCTCTTCGTTGACCTCCCTCTGTGCCACTAGTGCGGCGCTGACCACTTGATTCGTTGCCGCCAGATACAGCAGCAATGGCTCTTGTGGTTTAGGCGCAACCATTATTGGCGTAGAGGAAAGGTATTTCTTCAGATCCTGCAACGCTGCCTCGGCCTCTGGGGTCCACTCCAGTGGGCCTGCCTTCTTCAAGATTTTGAAAAGGGGAAGGGCACGCTCAGTGGACTTGGAGATGAATCTTGTCATGGCGGCAACGTAGCCAGTGAGCCGGCGCACATCCTTCATCCGCTTGGGTGCCTCAATCTGCTCAATAGCCTTGATCATGTCTTGGTTTGCCTCAATCCCACGCTGCGACACAAAGAACCCGAGAAGTTTTCCTGATGGGATGCCAAAGACACACTTCTCAGGGTTCAGCTTGAGGTTGATCTTGCGTAGGTTGGAAAACGTCTCTTCTAAGTCTTGTACAAGGGTCGCCTTGTCCTTGGTTTTCACCACTGTTTCATCCATATAAGCTTCCATATTTCTATGTAGTTGGGGCTCAAAACTAATCTGGACCGCCCTTGCGAATGTTGAGCCAGCACTCTTCAACCCGAAAGGCATCTGTAAAAAGCAATACGTACCACATGGGGGTGATAAATGATGTATTCTCTTCATCTTGTATTGTCATGAAGATCTGGTGGTAGCCCGAGTAGGCGTCGAGGAATGACAATAGATCACACCCGGCCGTGGAGTCAACAATCTGGTCGATGCGCGGCAACGGGAAGGGGTCCTTAGGACAAGCCCTATTGACATCTATGTAGTCAATACACAGCCTCCACTTCCCATTTGCCTTGCGCACCACCACCGGATTGGCCAACCACGTCGGATGGAGCACTCCTCTCACCAAAACTGTTGCTTCCAATTTCCTGATCTCCTCTGTGATGAACTCTTGTCGTTCCAAAGCTTGCTTCCTGACCTTCTGCTTGACGGGTCGCGCATGGGGACAGACAGCGAGGTGGTGCTCAATCACTTCCCTAGAACGCCGGGGATGTCGGATGCTTGCCATGCAAACACATCGACATTCGCCCGTAGGAAAGTGACGAGCGGGCTTTCCTATTTGCTGTCGAGGGTAGAGCTTATGGTGAAAGCCCCTCCTGTGCCATCCTCCTTGACGGACACCCTCTTGGTCTCTGATGGTGCAGCTCTGGATTTCTTGCTCTTGCTGGTAGAGCTCTCGGGCACGTCCTCGATGGTAGCACAACACTCCGAAGAGGTGCGCTTGCCGGAGTGGGTGCGAGAGGTCTTGCCGGTCTTCTTCTTCCCTCTCGGGGCTTCAACGGCAGGAGCAAGTGCCTTGGCGGCAGCTGCTGCAACTGCTTCTCGATAGAGTTGGTCAGCGCAGATCAGCTGTCCTTCTTGTCGGAGGGGACGGTGATGATGGTCATCGGCCCAGGCATCTTCAGCGTGTTGTAGGCGTAGTGCGTCGCCGCCATGAACTTGGCTAGTGCCGGGCGGCCAAGGATCCCGTTGTAGGGCAAGGGGATCTCGACCACATCGAAGACGATCCTTTCCATCCTGTAGTTCAACTCACCTCCAAACATCACGGGTAATGTGACCTTCCCCTTCGGCTGGCTCCTTCCCGGATTGACCCCTTGAAACGTACATGTTTCCTCAAGGTCTCCATTAGGAATTTGCAGCCTTTTGATCACGACGGGCGAGATCAAGTTCAGGCCGGCCCCGCCGTCAACCAACATCTTTTTCACCTTGAGGTTGCGTATCATTGGCGGGACCAACAACGGCAAACACCCGACCGCAGTTGTGCGGTCAGGGTGGTCCTCGACGTCAAAGATGAGGGGCGTGCTGGACCACTTCAATGGCTTATGAGAGTCGAACGATGGCTCTGCTGCTGTAATCTCACGCGCCCACTGCTTGAGCTGGCGGTGAGAAGTGTGCAGCGAGGCGCCACCATCGATGCACATGGCCTCCGTAGCCTTCTGAAACTCTTGCTCGCCCGACTCGTTGTCCTCGTCATGATCATCGTCTTCCTGCTTCTTGTCGCGGCCCCGAGCGGGCCTCTCTCGCTGGTTATCCTTGCCGTGGCGGCCTCCTTGCCCGCCACGCTTCTTGCCGGATCCTTCGGCACCATCCTGACCCTTCTCCTTGTCCCGCCTCTCATACTCAGCCTTTTGCTTTTCGGCAAGCAGCTCGACCTGTCGGCAGTTCTGGAGGTCGTGGCCCTTGGTGCGGTGGATCTTACAATATTGCTTGTCGAAGCCTCCTGGCTTGTCGGCGGCCGCCAAGGCCCGGCAGGCGGTGCACCCGACAATCTCCTTATCAGGGCAGTCTGCCTTGGCCTTCTTGACGGCTCTGGTGTCGCCAGATCCCTCGATGACAATCACGGTCTTGTCCTTGCGTTTCCTATTGCGACACCGGCCCTTCTTCGTCGGGGTGGCGGTGTCTTCGTCAGTAGAGTCGGTTTCCGCACCGGCGTCTTTGCCGTGGTACTTCCTTCCCTCTTCAGCCTGGACGCATATATCGACCAGAACATAAAGTTCAGCCACGTCCTTGACCTTGTTCATTGCCAGCTCTTCACGCATCTTGCGGTTACGCACATTTTGATGGAATGCACTAATCACGGCGGCAGGATGAACATTTGGGATGTTGTATTGCACTCGGCTGAACCTCTGTATGTACTTGCGCAGGTTTTCACCTTCCTTCTGGGGAATGATATGCAAATCACTCGCCTGGCCATGAGCTTGGTGTCCTCCAGTGAAGGCACCAACAAACTCGTGGCACAGATCTGACCAAGAAGAAATGGAATCCGCCACCAAGTGCATCAACCAAGACATGATATTGGGTTTCAGGGCCAACGGGAAGTAATTGGCAAGCACCTTGTCGTCACGAGCTCCAGCGGCTTGCATCGCGATGGTGTAGATGCCAAGGAACTCTGACGGGTGGGTCTTGCCGTTGTACTTCTCGCCGACGGCGGGCTTGAACGTGCGGTGGGACGGCCACTGGAACTGCCGCAGCCCACGGGTAAAGGCTGGGCAACCCACCTCGTAACGTAGGCCGCCAGAGCCTCCAGGTGCTGGGAGTTCATAGCGGGCCCCACCCGCCTGTCTGACTGGTGGCGCGTATCGCGCCGGAGCTCGATGGTGGTTCGAGTGTCTTCATGGGCTAGCTCCCGAAGAACCTGGCGTTGGTTGCGGTGGGTCCATGGGTCGGACGACGCTATGGAAATGTCATCACAAGCGTCATCATGACGGACCGAAATCTGCGGTGGCTGGCGTGGAGGAGGAGAGTGCACCGTGGCCGTGGCGTCTCCGGCCCCTCCACCGCCGGCATGTAGTGGCTCGATGGAGCTCCGGCCTAAGGGCCCCGCCGACCGTGGCTCATCTTTGTTTGCGACGCCGACGAGGCTTCAGATAGTGGCTCTCCACTCGTTGAGCTTCTTCGCTGGCGTGGGTGGCGGCGAAAGCTGCGTGGACCGTGGCGCACTTCGACTTCTAACCACGTTAGAAGGAGCTCTGTCACGGCCCAGCGGCTGTGCGCCATCCTCGCCAGCACTTCGGCAGGCATGCTGGCCTCCTTCATCCTACGGATGACGCACAAGACTCTTCCCACGGCGGCGTCCAGGGTCACCGGTGTGGTGACGCTGCTCGTCGCGCACAACCTGGGAAGAGCGCGATGTGGGCGCTGAAGTGGGCGTCTTGGAGGTCGCCGCGCCGCCCGCGGGTGGTACGACGACGCCCCTGGATGGTCCCGCGCCGTCTGCGGGAGGCGTAGCTCTGTCTCAGGATTTCGCGGCGTGTGGCCCGTCACCTTGCGCACGAACGATGCCGCTCGCCAGGCTCTGACTGCCAGAGCGATGTTGGTGCTCGTGGGTCGCGCCTCGGGTTCTGTCCGTGATCGGCCCGCTGCTCGCCCGCACTGGTACCGGTCGTCCGGCTCCCGATGAACCGACCGCCGTGGCCGCCTTCTTCTTGGGAGCCATGGCGACGAAGAACTGCTAGGCTAACTGCTAGACCAGATTCTCACAACTGTGCGCCCCCTACCTGGCGCGCCAAAGATGTCACTGGGAATGACACCTATGGGATAACTGGGATCCCTTCTACAGTCGGCGGGCGTGGGGTCGTAAGGAGAGCAGGTTTAGGAGCAAGCACACAGATCGTTTACCCAGGTTCGGGCCGCAAGGATGCGTAAAACCCTAGTCCTGCTTTGGTGGATGTATTGAGTGTTCTTGAGCTTTTTGAACTAGCTACGGTGGCTGTGCCGTTCCAAGAAGCCGAATCCCCCTCCTGGTCGCCTCGGGCCTCCTTTTATAGGAAAAAGGGGTTGCCACAGTGGCACACAGGAGGTGGAAAGGCCTACAATGCGTGACCTTATCGCACGACATTACGGGACAAAGTGCACTAAATGCGCTACTTAGGTGTCCATTAGCTTTATCGGGGATGGGAACGAGGCCCGTCCCGACCGTCGCCGCTTCGCCTCGCTTTAACACGCGCCCGGACCAGCGATGCATGCAGCACCATGTAGGCAGGCAGGCAGCTGAGGTGGCGCGGTGGTAGGGCCTTCATGAAGATCTGCATGCCGCCACGCGTGTGCTTGCTGATTTGTCCTGGAAGCTACATGTTGCCACGCAGGTGCCTGCCCAGCTGGTTGGGCTGGCAGCTGCATGCAAACGGTCGGCGGAGTCTTGGCTGGTGCGGGCCTGGCAGTGGTCCTGCTGGCGTCCTCGGCAAGGGCCTTGCCGGGGGCCCGTCAAGGGTCTTGCCGTGGTGTCGCAGTCGTCCCCGGCAAGGCGCTTGCCGGGGGTCTTGTGGATTTCCCTGGCGAGGATCCCGTCGAGGGTCGTCGTCTTCTAATCCTCATATGATCTCGTGTGTTTATGATCTTGACAAAGATCTGCATGCCACCACGGAGGTGCCTCCCGAGCCCTGGTCCCAATGTAGTTGATTGGGTCGGAGCCTGTGGGCTCAAGGGTGGCTCGCTCTGCTGGTGTTGGGTGAGTTGCCCCGGCAAGGCTCTTGCCGGGGCTGCCGGGAGCTGCCTTGGCAAGGATCTTGCCGAGGGAGTCCACCTCGCCCTCTTGCCCTCCTACGCTTCTGGTCTTGGCGTCGCCTTGGTTGTCTTGTGCTTCAGCTTCTCTCTAGCTTGCCTCCTCTGCCCTGCAAAGTGTGGCCGCAGCGCGTGGCTCTGACTGCCCGTTCACAAGTAAAGGGGTCAAAAGGAGAGCCTCTACTTTTGTACACCGACACCTGGATGCTCATATTGGTTCCTACATATTCTACGAAGATCTTTATCACTGAAACCGTAGTGACAACATATGACATTCCCTTTGTCATTGGTATGTTACTTGGCCGAGATTCGATCGTCGGTATCTTCATACCTAGTTCAATCTCGTTACCGGCAAGTCTCTTTACTTGTTCCGTAATGCATCATCCCACAACTAACCCATTATACACATTGCTTGCAAGGCTTATTGTGATGTGCATTACCGAGAAGGCCCAGAGATACCTATCCGATACTCGGAGTGACAAATCCTAATCTCGATCTATGCCAACCCAACAAACACCTTCGGAGACACCTGTAGAGCATCTTTATAATCACCCAGTTACGTTGTGACGTTTGATAGCACACAAGGTGTTCCTCCGGTATTCGGGAGTTGCATAATCACATAGTCAAAGGAATATGTATAAGTCATGAAGAAAGCAATAGCAATAAAACTTAACGATCATCATGCTAAGCTAACGAATGGGTCTTATCCATCACATCATTCTCCTGATGATGTGATCCTGTTCATCAAATGACAACACATGTCTATGGTCAGGAAACTTAACCATCTTTGATTAACGAGCTAGTCAAGTAGAGGCATACTAGGGACACTTTGTTTTGTCTATGTATTCACACATGTATCAAGTTTCCACTTAATACAATTCTAGCATGAATAATAAAAATTTATCATGATATAAGGAAATATAAATTAAAACTTTATTATTGCCTCTAGGGCATATTTCCTTCAGTCTCCCACTTGCACTAGAGTCAATAATCTAGATTACATTGTAATGATTCCAACACCCATGGAGTCTTGGTGCAAATCATGTTTTGCTCGTGGAAGAGGCTTAGTCAACGGGTCTGCAACATTCAGATCCGTATGTATTTTGCAAATCTCTATGTCCCCCTCCTTGACTTGATTGCGGATGGAGTTGAAGCGTCTCTTGATGTGTTTGGTTCTCTTGTGAAATCTGGATTCCTTCGCTAAGGCAATTGCTCCAGTATTGTCACAAAAGATTTTCTTTGGACCCGATGCACTAGGTATTACACCTAGATAGGATATGAACTCCTTCATCCAGACTCCTTCGTTTGCTGCTTCCGAAGAAGCTATGTACTCCGCTTCACACGTAGATCCCGCCACGACGCTCTGCTTGGTACTGCACCAACTGACAGCTCCACCATTCTATATAAGTATGTATCTGATGTCGCTTGAAGCTATGTCGGTATTTCCCCAAAGAGGAAGGGACGATGCAACACAACGGTGGTAGGTATTTCCCTCAGATACGAAACCAAGGTTATCAAACCAGTAGGAGAACCAAGCAACACAACGTAAACAACACCTGCACACAAATAACAACTTCTCGCAACCCAACATGTTAAAGGGGTTGTCAATCCCTTCTGGGTACGATGCCTCAAGATAGGCAAACAGACGTGAGGTAAATTTGTAGTAGATGATAGATCAAACGCCAAACAAATAAATAAGAATAAATTGCGGCAAAGTATTTTCGGGTTTTTGGATTAATAGTTTTGAAAATAAAAGCAAAGGAAAATAGATCGCAAAGGCAAATAATATGAGAAATAGACTCGGGGCCGTAGGTTTCACTAGTGGCTTCTCTCAAGAAAAATAGCAAAGCGATGGGCGAACAAATTACTGTTGGGCAAATGATAGAACTTCAAATACTCATGACGATATCCAGGCAATGATCATTACATATGCATCACGTCCAAGATTAGTAGACCGACTCCTGCCTGCATCTACTACTATTACTCCACACATCGACCGCTATCCAGCATGCATCTAGTGTATTAAGTTCATGGAGAAACGGAGTCATGCAATAAGAACGATGGCATGATGTAGACAAGATCTATCTATGTGGAGATAGACCCCATCGTTTTATCCTTAGTAGCAACGATACATATGTGTCGGTTCCCTTTCTGTCACTGGGTTCAAGCACCGTAAGATCGAACCCACTACAAAGCACCTCTTCTCATTGCAAGATAAATAGATCAAGTTGGCCAAACAAAACCTAAATATCAAAGAATAAATATGAGGCTATAAGAGATCATGCATAAAAGAGATCAAAGAAACTGAAATACTTTCATGGATATAAAAAGATAGATCTGATCATAAACTCAAAGTTCATCGGTCCCGACAAACACACCGCAAAAAGAGTTACATCATATGGATCTCCAAGAGACCATTGTATTGAGAATCAGGAGAGAGAGCGAGAGAGGAAGCCATCTAGATACTAACTACGGACCTGAAGGTCTACAAAGAACTACTCACGCATCATCGGAGATGCACCAATGGAGGTGGTGAAACCCATCCGAGATGGTGTCTAGATTGGATCTGGTGGTTCTGGACTCTGCGGAGGCTGGATGAATATTTTGTCTACTCCCCTAGGGTTCTGGAAATATTGGGGTATTTATAGAGCAAAGAGGCGGTCCGGGGGGCATCCGAGGTGGGCACAACCCACCAGGGCGTGTCTGGGCCTCTTGGCGTGCCCTGGTGTGTTGTGCCTCCCTCGGGGCACCCCCAGGCGCAGCCAAGGCCCTTTGTGTTCCTTCTGGCCCATAAAAATTCTCTGTAAAGTTTCGTGGCATTTGGACTCTGTTTGATATTGATTTTCCACAATGTAAAAAACATGGAAAAAACAGCAACTGGCACTTGGCACGATGTCTATAGGTTAGTACCAAAAAATGATATAAAATGACTATTAAATGATTATAAAACGTCCAAGATTGATAATATAACAACATGGAACAATCAAAAATTATAGATACATTGGAGACGTATCACCATCCCCAAGCTTAAGTCCTACTCGTCCTCGAGTAGGGAAGTGATAAAAACAGAATTTTTGATGTGGAATGCTGCCTAATATGTCATATAATATTTCTTTATTTATAGCATGAACATTTGGACTTTTATATTGTTCAAAGCAATAGTCTAGTTTTGACATGATAATTTAAATACTCAAAGATATCAACAAGCAACCATGTCTTTCAAAATATCAATGCTAAAATAAGCTATCCCTAGCCCATCATGCTCAACCATTGATCCATTCATGAAACACACTCACATATTAGCTACACCCAGTATTCAAGTACGATCATACTACCTCCTAGTTGATGATTTTTATAAGAGAAGATGGATACTCAAATTCAAAATAAAAATTGCATAAAGTAAAAGACATGCCCTTCGCAGAGGGAAGTAGGGATTTGTAGAGGTGCCAGAGCTCAAAGCGAAAAACTTAGAGATAAAAACATTTTGGGAGGTGTATCCATCCCACCAATGAAAACGACTTAAGAGTTCCCAATACTTTCCATGCTTAGATATATCATAGGAGGTTCCCAAACAGAAATAAAGTTTGTTCCTTTTTCCACCATACTTTCACTTTCCATGGCTAACCGTATCCACGGGTGCCCTCCATACCAACACTTTCCAAGGAATTTATTAATTGACAACATAAATTAAATTCATTTTTCATTTCAGGACTGGGCATCCCTAATACCTTTGCCTTACTCTTGTGCAATGACAAGTGAATAAACACTCATCTTGAGAATAACACATCTAGCATGGAAAATATTAGCCACCCCTCACCGCTCCGCAAGCGAAACAAACACACAAAAGAGAAGTTTATTTTTGAAAATTAGAGATGGGACATGAAAATTTTCTTAGAACGGCAAAAGTGTACCACAGATAGGTAGATATAGTGGAGTCATGTGGCAAACTGGTTTAAAGGTTTTTGGATGCACAAGTAGTGATCATACTTAGTGCAAAATGAAGGCTAGCAAAAGATTGGGAAGCGACCAACCAAGAAACGAATAATCTCATAAGCGAGCATTAAGCATAACTAACACCGAATAATGCACCATAAGTAGGATATAATTTCATTGCATAACTATTGACTTTCGTGCTTGCGTAGGGAATCACAAAGCTTAACACCAATATTCTTACAAAAGCATAATTACTCATCAAGATGACTCACATATCACATCATCATATCTCAAAACTATTACTAAGAATCAAGTTTATTTTGTCCAATGATCTTCATGAAAGTTTTTATTATATCCTTCTTGGATATCTACCAATTTGGGACTAATTTTCATATGTTTCTTTTGACAAGATCAAACAAATATAAGTGAAGATCATGAGCATAAAATTTCTTTCTCTCAAATTAATTTAAGTGAAGTAAGAGAGAATTTCTTGAAAATTTTACTAACTCTCAGATAAATCTAAGTGAAGCAAGAGAGCATTTCTTCAAAAATACTAAGCACACCATGCTCAAAAAGATATAAGTGAAGCACTAGAGCAAGTCCCTAGCTCATAAAAGATGTAAGTGAAGCATAGAGAGCAATTCTAACATGTCATGACATAATTTTGGCTCTCTCAAATAGGTGTGTCTAGCAAGGGATCAAGAGTTAAAACACAAAATAAAACAAACAAAGACTCATATCATACAAGATGCTCCAAGCAAAACACATAGTATGTGACGAATAAAAATATAGTTTCGAGTAAAATACCGATGGTCGTTAGAAGAAAGAGGGGATGACACTCGGGGGCATCCCCAAGCTTAGTTGGTTGCTCATTTCGAGACTCCTTCTCATGTCCGTGATCTCATCCGGGACTCCGAACAATCTTCGGTCACCAAAACACATAACTCATAATACAAATCATCATTGAATGTTAAGCGTGCGGACCCTACAGGTTCGAGAACTATGTAGACATGACCGTGACACATCTCCTATCAATAACCAACAGCGGAACCTGGATGCTCATATTGGTTCCTACATATTCCATGAAGATCTTTATCTGTCAAACCATAGTGACAACATACGTCATTCCCTTTGTCTTCGATATGTTACTTGCCCATGATTCGATCGTTGGTATCTTCATACCTAGTTCAATGTCATTACCAGCAAGTCTCTTTACTCGTTCCATAATGCATCATCCCACAACTAACGCATTAGTCACATTGCTTGCAGGGCTTATCGTGATGTGCATTACCGGGAGGGCCCAGCGATACCTCTCCGATACTCGGAGTGACAAATCCTAATCTTGATCTATGCCAACCCAACAAACACCTTCGGAGACACTTGTAGAGCATCTTTATAATCACCCAGTTACGTTGTGACGTTTGATAGCACACAAGGTGTTCCTCCGGTATTCGGGAGTTGCATAATCTCATAGTCAAAGGAATATGTATAAGTCATGAAGAAAGCAATAGCAATAAAACTTAACGATCATCATGCTAAGCTAATGGATGGGTCTTGTCCATCATATCATTCTCCTAATGATGTGATCCCGTTCATCAAATGACAACACATGTCTATGGTCAGGAAACTTAACCATCTCTGATTAACAAGCTAGTCAAGTAGAGGCATACTAGGGACACTTTGTTTTGTCTATGTATTCACACATGTATCATGTTTTCGGTTAATACAATTCTAGCATGAATAATAAACATTTATTGTGATATAAGGAAATATAAATAAAAACTTTATTATTGCCTCTAGGGCATATTTCCTTCACGGATCACTACTGGTACCTCCCTGCCAAACTTATGGCAAGGCACACAATAGGTTTGGTACGTAGCATGACATACTTTATAGAACCTATGACTGAAGCATAGGGAATGACTTTCATTCTCTCTATATTCTGCCGTGGTCGGGTTGTGAGTCTTACTCAACTTCACACCTTGTAACACAGGTAAGAACCCTTTCTTTGACTGATCCATTTTGAACTCCTTCAAAATCTTGTCAAGGTAAGTGCTTTGTGAAAGTCCTATCAAGCGTCTTCATCTATCTCTATAGATCTTGATGCTCAATATATAAGAAGCTTCACCGAGGTCTTTATTGAGAACATCTTATTCAAGTATCCTTTTATGCTATCCAGAAATTCTATATCATTCCTGATCAACAATATGTCATCCACATATAGTATTATAAATGCTACAGAGCTCCCACTCACTTTCTTGTAAATACAGACATGACCATAAGTTTGTATAAAACCATATGCTTTGATGTCCTTACCAAAGCATATATTCCAACTCCGAGATGCTTGCACTAGTCCATAGATGGATTGCTGGAGCTTGCACACTTTGTTAGCACCTTTAGGATCGACAAAACCTTCTGGTTGCATCATATACAACTCTTCTTTAAGAAATCCATTAGGGAATGCAGTTTTGACGTCCATTTGCCAGATTTCATAAAATATGACAATTGCTAACATGATTCAGATAGACTTAAGCATCGCTACAAGTGACAAAATTTCATCGAAGTCAACACCATGAACTTGTCAAAAACCTTTTGCGACAAGTTGAGCTTTGCAGACAGTAACATACCATCAGCGTCAGTCTTCTTCTTGAAGATCCATTTATTCTCTATCGCTCGCCGATCATCGGAAAAGTCAACCAAAGTCCACACTTTATTCTCATACATGGATCCTATTTCGAATTTCATGGCCTCAAGCCATTTATCGGAATCTGGACTCATCATCGCTTCCTCATAGTTCATAGGTTCATCATGGTCTAGTAACATGACTTCTAGAACATGATTACCGTACCACTCTAGTGCGAAACGTGCTCTAGTTGACCTGTAAGGTTCAGTAGTAACTTCATCTGAAGTTTCATGATCATTATCATTAGCTTCCTCTCTAGTTGTTGTAGGCATCACTGGAACTGATTTCTGTGATGAGCTACTTACCAATTCGAGAGATGGTATAATTACCTCATCAAGTTCTACTTTCCTCCCACTCACTTCTTTCGAGAGAAACTCCTTCTCTAGAAAGAATCCATTCTTAGCAACAAAAATTTTGCCTTCGGATCTGTGATAGAAGGTGTACCCAACAGTTTCTTTTGGGTATCCTATGAAGACGCACTTCTCCGATTTGGGTTCGAGCTTGTCAGTTTGAAACTTTTTCACATAAGCATCGCAATCTCAAACTTGAAGAAACGACAGCTTTGGTTTCTTGCCAAAGCATAGTTCATGCGGTGTCGTCTCAACGGATTTAGATGGTGCCCTATTTAATGTGAATGCAGTTGTCTCTAATGCATAACCCCAAAACGATAGTGGTAAATCAGCAAGAGACATCATAGATCGCACCATATCTAATAATGTATGGTTACGATGTTCGGACACAACATTATGCTATGGTGTTCTAGGTGGTGTGAGTTGTGAAACCATTCCACATTGTTTTAAATGAAGGCTAAACTCGTAACTCAAATATTTGCCTCCACGATCAGATCGTAGAAAATTTATTTTCTTGTTACGATGATTCTCCACTTCACTTTGAAATTCTTTGAACTTTTCAAATGTTTCAGACTTGTGTCTCATCAAGTAGTTATACCCATATCTGCTCAAATCATCTGTGAAGGTCAAAAAATAATGATACCCGCCGCATGCCTCAACACTCATTGGACCGCATAAATCGGTATGTATTATTTCCAATAAGTCATTAGCTCGCTCCATTGTTCCAGAGAATAGAGTTTTAGTCATCTTGCCCATGAGGCATGGTTCGTAAGTATCAATTGATTCATAATCAAGTGATTGCAAAAGCCCATTTGCATGGAGTTTCTTCATGTGCTTTACACCAATATGACCTAAATGGCAGTGCCACAAATATGTTGCACTATCATTATCAACTTTTGCATCTTTTGGCGTCAATATTATGAATATGTGTGTAACTAAGATCGAGAATCAATAAACCATTTACATTGGGTGTATTATGATAACCCATAAGTATAGGGAATCGTTTGTAGCCTTCTTCGATAAATAAGAATGTCTAACCCAACGAGGAGCTAAAGGCAGAACAAATATTCCCTCAAGTTCTATCGACCACTGATACAACTCTAGGCACACCTGACATTTGCTTTATCGGAAACAAGCATGAAACTATTTTGTAGGTGTGATGCTAGAACTACTTTGCAAGATAATAAAAGTTAGGTGTTTAAAAAAAGGGTTTGTGTCAACAAGAAATTTATTTGTCCCTAGGCAATCAATAGCAAGTACCGGTAATCATTCTTGTAATTTTATATGAGGGAGAGGCATGAGCTAACATACCTTCTCTACTTGGATCATACGCACTTATGATTGGACCCCTAGCAAGCATCCACAACTAGTAAAGATCATTAAGGTCGTGAAGCCCAACCATAGAATTAAGTATCAAGTCCTCTTTACTCCCATACGTCATACCCCACTTACTCGGGTTTAAGCTTCTGTCACTCTCGCAACCCACCATAAGAGAACCATGAACATATTGCAACACCCTACAACGGGGCCCCTCACGTTTGCGCGAGAACAGAGGGCACCGTAGTTCAAAACCATAAATAAAATATACAATCATACCAACTAAGATCCCGATTAACCCATAGGACAAAACCGATCTACTCAAACATCATAGGATAACCATAGATCATTGGGAAATAACATATAGAATTGAGCACCATGCTTAAGTAGAGATTACAGTGGGGAGAAGGGGTGTTACACCACTGCATGGAGGGGGAGTGTAACACCCCGGATGTAACTTTCCCAATTTGTACTCACCTCTTGCCGTTTCGGCGTTAAGTTATATTTATTTCCTCGGGTTCGGGTTCTTTGTCTCCGTGTGTTGTTATCTCTGTCATGCATCTTGTATCATGTCATCATGTGCATTGCATTTGCATACGTGTTCGTCTCATGCATTCGAGCATTTTCCCCGTTGTCCGTTTTGCATTCCAGCGCTTCGTTCTCCTCCGGTGGTCATTTCTAGCTTTCTTTCGTGTGTGGGATTAAACATTTCCGGATTGGACTGAGACTTGCCAAGCGGCCTTGGTTTACTACCGGTAGACCGCCTGTCAAGTTTCGTACCATTTGGACTTCGTTTGATACTCCAACGGTTAACCGAGGGACCGAAAAGGCCTCATGTGTGTTGCAGCCCAACACCCCTCCAATTTGGCCCAAAACCCACCTAAGTCTTCTCCATCATCTAGATCGTTCGATCATGATCGCGTGGCCGAAAACCGCACCTCATTTGGACTCTCCTAGCTCCCTCTATGCCTATAAATAGACCCCCTCGAAATTTCGGATCTTCTTCTCCCCCGAAACCCTAAAAAATCCACCTCGCGCGCCGGACATGTCCGTTTCTCACCGGACAAGCGCCGCCGCCGCCCGCAGCCACTGAGGGGCTGCCACATGGCCTCGCCGCCGCCTCCCACCGCGCGGCCCGGGAGGCCCAGGGAGGGCCCCCGCGGCCCGAAGCCGCCGCCGCCGCCCGGCTCCCTCTCCCGCCTGCCCGCGCCGCCTCCCGCCTGCCCGTGCCGCTCCCCGGCCGCCCCGCCACCGCGCGCCATCTCCGGTGGCCCCGCGCCGCCGTGCGCCATCGCCGGCGGCCGCCGCTCGCCCGCACCGCGCCGCGCCGCCCCGCCGCCGCCGCCCGGCCCGGATCCGGCGAGATCCGGCCGCCTCCTCATCCCCTCGCCAAGATCCGGCCGCCACCGCGCCATTTCCGGCCAACTACAGTGCTCCCTCCGGCAAACTTCAAAATCCGTGCAAACCCTAGATCGGAGGTCGAAAATCTACTAAGTCCCTGATATTTTCCGTTTCAAGTGCTCATGTTCGTGATCCCGTAACTTTGCATCCGTAGCTCCGATTCATGCATATAGCATATCAAAATGTTCATCTCAGAGAGTACATCATTTAATTCCATTGCATTATTTTCATTTGAGCTCATCTTGATGCTCGAAATGCTGTTAGAAGAGGGCTACTTGAGATAATTGTCAGATCTGCACCTCCATTTAGGTTTTTGTCATTTTTGCCATGATTAATGTGTGCATGATATGCCCTGATGCTCTACATGTGTTTTGTTAAGGGTTTTGTCATATTTCCAGGGGTGCAACCCATGTATTTTTGTGATGTGTGTGGCGACTTGTGAAAGCTTGCAAAGTGGTGCACTTGCTAATTCTGTTTTCAGGGACTTAGTAATTTCACTAAGTCCTGGAGCTGTTTATCTCATGATGCCATATGTTCATGTTGTTTCCTAGTGATCCGTGCCTCTTTTGAGGATGATCAGTAAGGATGTTTTGTTAATATTGTAGTACTCTATCCATCCATGTCTTTGTTTGCAATTATGGAGCACCCTAGCTTGAGTCAATCGAGCTCTACTTTTGCTACTTTGTGAATCTGGGCAGATTGTCAACTTGTTTGCGATTTTGCCGATGATGTTGTAGTTGATCCATGCATGCTATGATATTGTTCTTGCCATGTATAGCTTGAATTTTGAGCCTTCTTGACGGGTGTATGCTTGTCTTGCCATGACTTGCACCGTAGTGAGTGCATCGAGCTCTTAAACATGCCTACTTGAGTTATATTTCAGCATGTGTCAGTTTTCACTAAGTATGAAAAACTGATTATGTTTTTGCTATGTTCACATGCTTGCAATTATATTTTCTGATCCCTTTTGGCTCAGGGTCGCTATGGGACTTTTGTTAAGCTCTTTGAGTAGCTCCATGCCATGCTTTACTTTGCCATGTTCAGGTCCTGTAGCATGTAGTTTTGTTGCTCCGAAGAGGGCTACCTGATCTGAAATTCAAGACAAGTGTTAATTTCACTAAGTCTGAGATCTGTTTGCCATATGCATTTTTGCCATGCTTGTTTGAACCTGTTAATGGATGAATTGGCCGTAGCTCAGTGCTAGTCTTTTGTTAAGAATCTTGTGTGCATCCCTGCCATGTATTTTGTTGTCATGTTTGGGTGCTGTAGCATGTTCATCTCATTGCATTTATTTGGCTACTTGCTGTAAATCGCAGACCGGTGTCATTTTTGTATCGCTTGCCATTTCCACACCGTAACTCCGATTCCGGTGTTCTTTATATTGTTTTCAAACGATTTCATCTCATCTTTCCAGTGGCACACTTGGATTTCCAAGTTGAGGCCAGGTTCATGCATTTCCTGTCATATCTTGCATTTCGCATCCCGCATAGCATACCATCTTTGCATTGCGTTGTTTGAGTTTGCACGTGATTGATTGTATCCTTGTTGCTTGTTTGTCTTGTTTGGGTAGAGCCGGGAGACGAGTTCGCTAACAAGGAGCCCATTGAGTTTGCTTTCGAGGATCCAGTCAACTCTGACAACTGTGCAGGCAAGATGATCATACCCTCGAAATCACTACTATCTTTGCTATGCTAGTTTGCTCGCTCTTTTGCTATGCCATTTCTACGATGCCTACCTCTTGCTTGCAAGCCTCCCATATTGCCATGTCAAACCTCTAACCCACCTTGTCCTAGCAAACCGTTGATTGGCTATGTTACCGCTTTGCTCAGCCCCTCTTATAGCATTGCTAGTTGCAGGTGAAGATTGAAGGCTGTTCCTTGTTGGAACATTTATTTACTTGTTGGGATATCATTATATTATCTTGTTATCTTAAATGCATCTATATACTTGGTAAAGGGTGGAAGACTCGGCCTCTCGCCTAGTGTTCTGTTCCACTCTTGCCGCCCTAGTTTCCGTCATATTGGTGTTATGTTCCCGGATTTTGCGTTCCTTATGCGGTTGGGTTATAATGGGAACCCCTTGATATTTCGCCTTGATTAAAGCTTTTCCAGCAATGCCTAACATTGGTTTTACCATTCGCCACCCAGCCTTTTCTTTCCCTTGGGTTCTGCAGACTCAAGGGTCATCTTTATTTTAACCCCCCCGGGCCAGTGCTCCTCTGAGTGTTGGTCCACCTGTCAGCTACCGGTTTCCACCAGGGGCAACTCTGGGCTGGCCTACCCGTACCTAGGACAATCTGAGTGTGCCCTGAGAAGGAGATATGTGCAGCTCCTATCGGGATTTGTCGGCACATTCGGGCGGTGTTGCTGGTCTTGTTTTAACCTGTCGAAGTGTCTTGAATTACCGAGATACCGAGGGTGATCGGAACGTCTTGGGAGGAGGTCTATTCCTTCGTTGACCGTGAGAGCTTGTCATGGGCTAAGTTGGGACTCCCCTGCAGGGATTTGAACTTTCGAAAGCCGTGCCCGCGGTTATGGGCAGATGGGAATTTGTTAATGTCCGGTTGTAGATAACTTGAACCTTAATTAATTAAAATGAATCAACTGAGTGTGTTACCGTGATGGCCTCTTCTCGGCGGAGTCCGGGAAGTGGACACGGTGTTGGAGTAATGTTTGCGCAGGTTGCTCTTTAGTTTCTCGCTCGCGCTTTGCCTCCTCTTCTCGCTCTCTTTTGCGTATAAGCTAGCCACCATACTTGCTAGTCGCTTGCTGCAGCTCCACTCATATTTACCTTGCCTTACCTTTAAGCTTAAATAGTCTTGATCGCGAGGGTGCGAGATTGCTGAGTCCCTGTGGCTCACAGATTACTATTACACCAGATGCAGGGCCTGATGATTCCGCTCCAGGAGACGCGTATGAGCTCAAGTGGGAGTTCGACGAGGACTCTCAACGTTACTATGTTTCCTTTCCTGATGATCAGTAGTGGTGCCCAGTTGGGGGTGATTGGGACCGTGTCGCATGTTGGGTTATCTTTTATTTTGGCGCCGTAGTCGGGCCATGAGTGTTTAGATGATGTAATGTTATTTATGTACTTGATTGACGTGGCGAGTGTAAGCCAACTATGTTATCTCCCCTTTATGATTTATATTACATGGGATGTTGTGAAGATTGCCTAACTTGCAACATATGCCTTCAATGCGATTATGCCTCTAAGTCGTGCCTCGACACGTGGGAGATATAGCCGCATCGAGGGTGTGACAGGGAGTGAGTTGGTGTTGACGGTAGCAAGATTGTTGATGTAGATCGTCGTCCCGATCGTTGCCCCGGCGGCACTCCGGCGCCACCGGAAGCGAGGGGGAGAGACCCCCCTCCTCCTTCTTACTTGGCCTCCCCCTAGATGGGAGGAGAGTTCACCCTCTGATCCTTGGTCTCCATAGCGGCGGAGGGGCGGGAGCCCCTCCGATATTGGATCTCCCTCTCTGTTCTCTTTTGTTTTGCGCTCTCCAGATATGGCCGAAAACCGTTTCTTATATTTTGGGAGATCCGTAACTCCGATTGCGCTGAGATTTTAACATGTTTTTTTTCCGGATATAAGCTTCCTTGTGCCCGAAGTAGAGCTCCGACCGACGTTCGAGGAGGGCACAGCCCACCATCATGCGCCAGGGGCCTCTGGCGCGCCCTAGTGTCTTGTGGGTTGTGTGGGCCTCCATTTGCGGTGATCCCAACTCCCAAAAATCACATATATTCCGAAATAATTCTACGTAAAATTTTATTGCATTTGGACTTCGTATGATATGGATACTCTGCGATACAAAAAACATGCAGAAAACAGGAACTACCACTAGGCACTGGATCAATAGGTTAGTCTAATAAATCATATAAAAAGTTGACAAAAGTATGTAAAAGTTGTATAATATTGGCATGAAACAATCAAAAATTATATATATGACGGAGACGTATCAGCACCCCCAAGCTTAATTCCTGCTCGTCCCCGAGTAGGTAAATGATAAAAAAGATAATTTTTGATGTGGAATGCTACCTAGCATAAACTTGATCATATATCTAATCATGGCATGAATATTAAGACATAAGTGATTCAAAGCAACAGTCTATAATTTGACATAAAGACATCAATACTCAGGCATCCCAACAAACAATCATGTCTTTCAAAATATCAACGCTAAAGAAAGCTATCCCATACAAAATCATATAGTCTTGTCATGCTCTGTCTTCTTAACACAAAGTATTTATCATGCACAACCCCGATGACAAGCCGAGCAATGGGTTCATACTTTTTAATGTGCTTCAGCTTTTTCAACTCTCATGCAATACATGAGCGCGAGCCATGGATATAGTACTACAGGTGGAATAGAGTATGATGATAGGGGTAAATATAAAGAAGACAAAAAGTAAGAAAGTCTCACATCGAAGCGGCTAACCAACGGGCTATGGAGATGCCCATCAATTGATATCAATGTGAGGAGTAGGGATTGCCATGCAACGAATGCACTAAGAGCTATAAGTGTATGAAAGCTCAACATGAAACTAAGTGGGTGTGCATCTAATCCTATAATGAAAAATTCCCACTAGTATATGGAAGTGACAACATAGGAGACTCTCCATATGAAAAACATGGTGCTACTTTGAAGCACAAGTGTGGTAAAGGATACTAACAATGCCCCTTCTCTCTTTGTTTATTTATTATTATTTTTTCTTTTTTTCTTCCTTTTTCTTTTTGTTTTTCTCTCATTGTCCGGAGTCTCATCCCGACTTGTGGGGGAATCATAGTCTCCATCATCCTTTTCTCACTGAGGCACTGCTCTAAAAATGAATAATGATGATCATCACACTTCTATTTACTTATAACTCAAAAGAATTAAAAATTACAACTCGATACCTATGACAAAGTATGACTCTATATGAATGCCTCTGGCAATGTACCAGGATGTGCAATGATCTAGCGTAACATGTATAAAAAATGAGGAATGGTGGCTAAGCCACAACTACCATGTCAGCTATATGATCATGCAAAGCAATATGACAATGAATGCTCAAGTCATCAAACGGGAGCGGTGGAAGTTGCATGCCAATATCTCGGAATGGCCATGGAAAAGCCATAATAGGTAGGTATGGTGGCTGTTTTGAGGAAGATATAATAAGGCTTATGTGATAGAGCGTATCATATCACGGGATTGGGATGCACCTGCGAAGTTTGCACCACGTCTCGATGTGAGAAAGGGCAATGCACGGTACCATAGAGGCTAGCAAATTGCGGAAAGGTAAGAGTGCGTATAATCTATGGACTCACATTAGTCATAAAGAACTCATATACTTATTGCAAAAGTTTATTAGCCCTCGATGCAAAGTACTACTACGCATGCCCCTAGGGGGATAGATTGGTAGGAAAAGACCATCGCTCGTCCCCGACCGCCACTCATAAGGAACATAATCAATAATAAATCAACATCATAGCATAACGAGAGACTATACGTGCATGCTTCGGGAATCACAAACCTTAACACCAATATTCTTACTAAACACAACCATTTACTAGTACCTCCCACATATTCCATCTCTATATCGCAAAACTATTGCAAGGAATCAAACATATCATATTCAGTGATCCATACGTTTTATGTAGGATTTTATGACTAACCATGCAAATGACCAATTCATGTTGACTCTGTAAATAGATATAAGTGAAGCAAGAGAGTTTAATTTTTTATACAAAAGACCATGCTCTAACAAATATAAGTGAAGCAAAAGAGCATTCTTCAAATAACGGTTTTCTATGTGAAGAGAAACGGGCAATCCAAACTTCAAATGATATAAGTGAAGCACATGAAGCATGCTATAAAGCCATACTCAAAAGATAGAAGTGAAGTGCAATGAGCATTCTATAAATCAACCATGGACTATCTCATACCAGCATGGTGCATAAAAGAAAAATTAAATCTAAACGCAAAAGACGCTCCAAGATTTGCACATATCACGTGAACGAAACGAATCCAAAAACATACCGATACCTGTTGAAGAAAGATGGGATGCCTTCCGGGGCATACCCAAGCTTAGACGCTTGAGTCTCCTTGAATATTTACTTGGGGGCCTTGGTGAACCCCAAGCTTGAGCTCTTGCCTCTCCTCCTTCTCCTCACATCGAGACCTCCTCGAGCTTCGACCACTTCATCCACACAAAACTTAACCGAACTTTTAGTGGCGGGGTTAGTGAATATGGCAATGAAGTCCCATCATGTACTGCTGTAACATTATTGTATAATTATAAACAAACATTACCCACTGTATGCTACCACAATTCTATGGCCCCAAGTCAAGGAGGCTTCAACAAGAATTCAAACATATGCAAATAATGAAGCTACAACAGCAATCTGTGAAAACAGGACAGTCTGTAAAGATTTGAACATCCACCATACATCTGTAACTAAAAAAATTCTGAAAAATTAGAAAAAAATAAACATTTCGTATAGAAAGACAGTACAGAAAGTTTTAGAACCGTTTGACGTTCCAGTAAAAAAAAGTAAAATCGAGCACTACAACCAAAGTTTCTATTTTGCACCGCACAAACCAACAAGCAATCTAATCATCCTAAAGGCAAACCTTGGCACATTATTTTTAGAATACAATGGATTTGTAGAAGGGGATAATTATTTTTGTGAGAATATTCATGAAAAATTCTACATTGTTTCCATGAGCATGAACACAAGTGTTCAGGGTCGACCCTCACTTGTCCAATGCATAACTTCCAATCGCTTCTCTTTTGTGAAAAGGTTTTTAACCCCTCTATATTTTTTTAAACTTTATAAAAGAACTCAACAGAAAGAAATGACTCTCTAAAACTTCCGGGTTGTCTCCCTGACAAAGCTTTCTTTAAAGCCATTAAGCTAGGCATAAAGTGCTCAAGTAATGAATCCAACCGGATCCCAAGGTATATCAAAGCCAATTTTAATTAACAATGATTTGGCATTTAGTAATGAGCACAAAGCAACATATATCATGCAATTACAAAGTCTAACTCTCTTCCTATGCATTGGCATGTCATACAAGAACAATTCATGCACATCAAGTAAAGGACAATACATAGCATAAGAAGTTTCCTGCAATTATTTCATGTTGGAAACATAGAGAGGCGGAGATGTAGTTCCTTTCTCATAATAATTGCAAGTAGGAGAAGCAAGCATATGCATATTACATTCATCAAAATTATCATGTGTAGTGGTAGAACACAACCCATCAATGTAATCCTTAATAAGTGCAAAGTTCTCCGATATAGTGTAGTTTGGAGAATTCAAAAAGATAATAGGACTATCATGTGTGGGTGCAATAGCAACAATTTCATTCTTAGCATAAGGAACGATAGCAAGTTCATCTCCACAAGCATCATTCATATTGGCATCTTGGCCACAAGCATAGTAAGCATCAAGTTCATCAAAAATGGATATTTCAAGCGAATCAACAGGATCATAGCAATTATCATGGCATTCATCCTTTGGTAAGAACGAAGGGAAATTAAACAATGTATGAGTTGAAGAGTTACTCTCATTGGAAGGTGGGCACGGGTGATTAATCCGCTCTTCCTCCATTTGTTCTTCACTCTCCTCATCATCTTTTTCATCCAATGAGCTCGCAGTTTCATCAATTTCTTCTTCCATAGACTCCTACAAAATATTAGTATTTTCTTGGACAGCGGAGTTATTCTCAATAAATACATCAATATCGAAATTGTGCTTATAATTATCATAGAAATATTTAAGGATAGCAAGATTTTCAGGTTTATAAACTGACTCATCAAAATCTTCAAACTTTTCAAACAAAGATTCAATTTCATATGCACCCTTAAAAGCAACAAATTCTTCTATTCATTCCACATCATAGTAATCATATATACCATTAGCATAAGAAGCCAATGTTTCATTATCATTAAATTCACATGAAAAGGGAAGATGTGGAGCATTCATCCTAGAGCAACAAGTATAATCATATCTCTGGCATAAATTCCAAGCATACCAATGCAACATATGAATTTGATCCCATAAAAGTTTCCCTTTTTGTGTCAAGTGATAATCCCTAAAGTATTCATGTTGATCCAATGTTACTCCCATTATATTGTTGAATGGGGGTTTCTCAGGATTATCAAAGTAGTGCATAATATCTTGTACATAACGAGCATCGAGGGTTTTAGGAGGTTCCCCATCTCCATGAGTAGCAAGTACCACTAATTTTTTGGGTGTTTCGTTTTCCATATCCATAACTAAACATAGAGAACAACTTAGAACAGAAAATAAAAACTACTTAGTGATAAAGCAAACAAGCACACACGAGAATATTCACCCCACGCTATTGCTCCCCGGCAACGGCGCTAGAAAAAGGTCTTGATAACCCACAAGTATAGGGGATCGTTTGTAGCCTTCTTTGATAAATAAGAGTGTCGAACCCAACAGGAGCTAAAGGCGAAACAAATATTCCCTCAAGTTCTATCGACCACCGATACAACTCTACGCACATTTGACATTTGCTTTATCGAAAACAAATATGAAACTATTTTGTAGGTGTGATGCTAGAACTACTTTGCAAGATAATAAAAGTTAGGTGTTTAGAAAAAGGGTTTGTGTCAACAAGAAAGTTATTTGTCCATAGGCAATCGATAGCAAGTACCGGTAAATCATTCTTGTAATTTTATATGAGGGAGATGCATGAGCTAACTTACTTTCTCTACTTGGATCATATGCACTTATGATTGGACCCCTAGCAAGCATCCGCAACTACCAAAGATCATTAAGGTCATGAAACCCAACCATAACATTAAGTATAAAATCCTCTTTACTCCCATACGTCATACCCCACTTACTCGGGTTTAAGCTTCTGTCACTCTCGCAACCCACCATAAGCGAACCATGAACATATTTCAACACCCTATAGCGGGGGCCCCTCATGTTTGCGCGAGAACGGATGGCACCGTAGGACAACACCATAAATAAACTATACAATCATACCAACCAAGATCACGATTAACCCATAGGACAAAACCAATCTACTCAAACATCATAGGATAACCATAGATCATTGGGAAATAATATATGGAATTGAGCACCATGTTTAAGTAGAGATCACATCGGGGATAAGGGGTGTTACACCGCTGCATAGAGGGGGAGAGAGTTGGTGTTGACGGTAGCAAGATTGTTGATGTAGATCATTGTCCCGATCTTTGCCCCAGCGGCACTCCGGCGCCACCGGAAGCAAGGGGGAGAGAGCTGAGGGAGTCCTGGACTAAGGGTCCTCGAGCGTCCGGCCTATTATCCATGGGACTGGCTAATGGGCTGTGAAGACATTTAAGGCCGAAGACTGTACCTGTGTCCGATTGGACTCTCCTTGGCGTGGAAGGCAAGCTTGGTGTCGGTGTCAAAACCAGCGGATCTCGGGTAGGGGGTCCCGAACTGTGCGTCTAAGGAGGATGGTAACAGGATGCAGGGGATACGATGTTTTACCCAGGTTCGGGCCCTCTTGATGGAGGTAAAACCCTACGTCCTGCTTGATTTATTCTTGATGATATGAGTATTACAAGAGTTGATCTACCACGAGATCGGAGAGGCTAAACCCTAGAAGCTAGCCAATGGTATGATTGTCTGTTGTCCTACGGACTAAAACCCTCCGGTTTATATAGACACCGGAGGGGGCTAGGGTTACACAAGGTCGGTTACAAAGGAGGAGATATCTATATCCGTACTGCCTAGATTGCCTTCCACGCCAAGTAGAGTCCCATCCGGACACGAGACGAAGTCTTCAATCTTGTATCTTCAGAGTCCAACAGTCCGGCCAAAGGATATAGTCCGGCTGTCCGGAGACCCCCTAATCCAGGACTCCCTCAGTAGCCCCTGAACCAGGCTTCAATGATGATGAGTCTGGCGCGCAGTATTGTCTTCGGCATTGCAAGGCGGGTTCCTCCTCCGGATACACCACAAAAGAGTTCGAATAAAAGGATAGTGTCCGACCCTGGAAAATAAGTTCCACATACCACCGTGGAGAGAATAATATTTCCACAAATCTAATCTGCTGACACATTTTGGCAACATGGCATCATGCCATGGCTCGGTGATTATTCGAACCGTTTTTCTTAAACTAGCCCCGCACATAATGCGAGGCAGTTTCTTGACACGTCTTGTCAAAGCAGAGATCGTGTCCCCCTTATTACGGGATTCTCATCAATACGGTCGTGGGTAACCCAACCGCACCATCAATTACGGCGCTTGGAGGATAAGCGAGTTTTACCAGGCTAGTGGGGGGGCGCATAGTTTCGACTACCCTTATAAAGGGATAAGGTTTATCCTTTTTCTACCCACGCCTTCTTCCTCTTTGCTCATCCATTCTCGCACACTCGAGCTCCAACGCCCAAGTACACATCCTTCTCCTCAACCTTCTCCAAACATGTCCGGAGCGGGAGGCAAATGGATGGCTTCCTCTGTTACGGAGGGACACATCAAGAAGCTGCGCGGAGCCAGATACTTAGCCGTGAATATCGCCCATCGGCTGCCCGCTGCGGGGCAGATTGTTCCTACCCCGGAACCTCACGAGAGGGTAGTTTTCCTCCACCACTTCCTACGCGGACTGGGGTTTCCCCTCCATCCATTCGTCTGTGGTCTTATGTTCTACTACGGGCTGGACTTTCATGATCTGGCCCCGAACTTCATCCTCAACATTTCGGCGTTCATCGTCGTGTGTGAGGCTTTCCTCTGCATCCGGCCCCACTTCGGCCTGTGGCTGAAGACCTTCAATATCAAGCCGAAGGTGGTGGGAGGCCAACAAGCGGAATGCGGTGGAACCATGGTGGGCAAGATGCCCAATGTTATATGGCTTGAAGGCTCCTTTGTGGAGACCATAAAGGGGTGGCAATCGGCGTGGTTCTACATCACCAAGCCGCGCGACACCAACTGGGTGGCGCCCCCCCGAGTTTCGATCCGGAATCCCCACGCGGCTCACCTCCTGGAAAGATAAGGGCCTGTCCTGGGGTTCATCGGTGGAGCTGGACGGACTCCAGAAATGTATCCGGAATATAACAAGCAAGAAGCTCAAGCTTGTCAACATAGTCCAGGTCATGCTCCTCCGCCGGATCCTCCCGTGTCAACAACGGGACTTTAACTTATGGGAGTTTGACCCGGCCCGGCACCAGACTCTAAGCGAGCTCTTCGACACGACGCACAAGGACGTCTGGAGGGTGCTATTCAAGGGCGCCGAGGTCCCTCCTTCTCTTACCGAGGACTACGGGCTAAGCGCGAAGCGCCTAGCGCATTCGGTGAGTTCTATACATCCGGTAGGATATTTATTTCCCCTAGCTTAACCATGTGCGGGGTCTGAGCTCCAGGCCTTTAACAGGACTGGGTGGAGACGTCGGGGCAGATTAACTCTTCGACCCCTCTACCCGAAGACACTACGGACTCTCTCCTGACCGAGATGCTGACTCCGGATCCTTACAAGGTGCCGGAGAAGACCAAGAAGGCCAAGGGAACCCAAAAGAGTTCCCAGCGCCAGGTGGTATCTGGCTCATCGTCCGTTAACTCCACGACACACTCCTCCCTTGAAGACGAGGAGGAAGATGAAGATGCTCCCCCTTCAGTCGGGGGAGACAAGAAAAGGAAGGCCGCCCCGACCGGGGGGGGGGGGAAGGGTCCAAGAAGGGGAGGACCCTCCTTCCGGACTACTCCACCACCGCCGCTGAAGGCGAAGATGAGTGGCTGCTCAGGGCCAAGCCTCTGGCAAAGTCGTAAGTATTCGGATACCAGAGTAACTCATAGCATACCTTTGTCGCACTGCTTCTCCTAACGCCGAATATGATTATGCAGACCGCCCCGAGCCCGTATCGACGTATCTTCATCGGGCGGCTCCTTGGACTCGTTGGATATGGATAGCGATCCACTTCCGACCGCCACCTCCCCTTGCCCTACGGACAATGCCGAGGTATTGTCTCAAGAGGCACCGGGTCGAGGGGAGACAATCCCGGAGGCGCCTCAAGGCGACCTTCCGGACTCCAGGAGCAGAGGGAGTAAGGCTCCCGAGGGCTCCGAGTTCGGCCCTCAGCCGAACATCGCGCCGGAACCTCCACTGGTTCCAGACTCGAGCAGGCGGCCTCCTTCCAAAAGGGGCAAGACGCCTGTGCCGGTGACCTCTGCCCATCCAGGGGCACTGAACAATCTGCTGGAAGCACTTTGCAGCGCTTCCATCGACGAAGAGCACCGCACTATTATGAGTGCGGTGATCCGGAAGGTTTAGTCCGCCAAGAGCGGACTGACTGAAGCCTGTGCCAGCCTTCTAACAGGCTTTAAGGTAAGTATTTGAAATATAGGAAAAATATTACCGCATAGATAGTAGCCCCTGATGCTCTGTTCAGTGTTCACAAAGAAAAGCCGAATAGAGGATCAAACAATATCGTAGGAGTCTAATATAAGTATGTCTATATGCGTATGCAGGCTTCGCTGCTGGCCTCTGCCACACTGACTGCGAAGGTCGCCGCACTGAAGCAGGACCTCGAAGGGTCCAAGAAAGAGATCGGCCTTGCCAAGAGGCAGCTTGAGGAGAACAAAGGTAAGAAATACCTAGTACGTAGATATGTATATATATAAAAGGGATGCGATTGCAAAATGACAGGATTATCTGTGATTTGCCAGGGGCCATGACCGAAGTGGCAACCCTGAAGCAAGCGCTATCGGAGGCCAAAAACAAAGCGGCCCAGGAGCGCACCGAGCGGGAAAAACAAGAGGCACGGGTGGGCGAGGTGCAGCAAGAGCTCCACGCTCTCGTGACGAAGCACGAGGCGTTGGAGCTTGACTTGAAGACATGAGAGTCCGAGCTTGCCGCGGCCCTTGAGAGTGCAAAGAGTGCCAAGGATGAAGCCCAAAAGGCCCTCCAGGAGATTGATGCGATGAAGAAGATAGCGGCGGGTAAGGCATTCTATATGCAAAGCAAGCATGTGAAAGTAAATTACTTTTTACTTACCCGAATCCGGAGCTCTCCAGGAGCATTCGCAGATTTGCGCCGCAGCGTGTCGGATGCCGCACAGTTTTACCAGGCCGAGGAGGGAAGCTCAATAGAGAAGTTGTTCTGGTCTCAGTATACTCGGACCGAACACCTGATGCCTCTGAGCGACCAGCTGAAGCAACTGGTCGAGCTGCACAAGGCGGCCGAACAGGACATGAAGGGCTTTATAGTTCGGATGTGGCCTGGCGACGCCCTTCCCAACATGTACTTCAGCCTGGTGAGGCGGCTTGTGGATGCCTGCCCACGGCTGGAAGTCATCAAGTGGTCCATCTGCATCGAAGGTGCACGCCGGGCTTTCGCCCGTGCGAAGGTGCACTGGGCCAAGATGGACGCCGTGAAGCTGGTGAAGGAAGGGCCGCCGTAGGGCAAGGAGCATCGCCACCCCGAGATGTACTATGAGGGTGTCCTAAAGGGTGCCCGTCTCATAGTGGACGAGTGTACGAAAGATGTAATATTTGAGTAAACTTGCTCGTGTAATCCTGTATTATGAAAACTTGTTCATATGCTCTATGCAACGCTTGTTTGAATTTAAAATATTACCTTCTGTTCGGCTATTTATCAAATCTGAGAGATGGCTAGTCGTCGGCTTCTGCCCCCATGCCACGAGTGCTGGGGTGTTCGGGATAAACCTGAGCACTCTTGTTCCCATTTTTGGGTCCTTCGAGGGAGGTGCTCAGCACAACGAACAAGGCAATCGGACTATAATGCGTTATCACTCTCACTTAGCCATAGAATTCTATAATTTTAAATTTCAGCGAAGCCCCTAGTATTTGGAAGACCGAATTTGGGGCGCTATACACGCCTTAAGCCGGACAGGGCCGACTCCTCGCTCTAAGCGACATAAGTCTTTAGGGACTCGAAACCTCTCGAACAGCGACCAGTCTCTCGCCTTATCATGACAGTCAGTTTTAGCTTTCTCTACTGAGGTGCTTAGCCCAGCAGAACCGGGGCACAATCGCAGTAGTTCACCCAGTGCTACCTTAGCCGATATAGCGGAACGTAAGATACCAAAACATGGGAGCCGGGCAAACCCAACTATTGACCCAAGACATGATTCGGAGCTGATGCATATAATGCTATAAGTTCGGGGTGCCGCACTGTCGAAAGTGTTCGGACTTCTCATGCCGTATTATGGGGTATGCTTAACCCCCTAGCGTACTGGCCGTACCAGAGTGTACGGGTGCTAGATGTGATGAATAAACATATATATATAAACGAAGAATGCAATAATAGTCTTAATGCTATGCATTGTTTATTCAAAAAAGGTGCGTTAAAGCAGAATGATACAAGTAGTGCGATAAGCAAAGAGTAGGACTATTTGACATGTCCCTTCCAAGGGTAAGCTGAGGAATAGTATTAAAGCAAGTATTTCACTCATTATCATAATCCACCTGGGTGTTCCGTGGTGTGACGTAGCTTTCTGCCTCCTTGGTTGCTGCATCATGTGTTTGGCAATCATGCTGCCGGATAGGGTTTCTAGAGATTAAAGTCCTGAAAGAGAAAAATAACAAAGCGGGAAGCCCCTAGTGCGGTTTAAGCCGCGTCTTTGAGCGTGCCGTAGTCGTGCCCCCCTCCCCGCCTATGCCAATGGTATTTTTAATGCGTAATTATGTACGCGTGGCACGGATTTCGCCGTTTGGCTGGGACCGGGGTGGGGGCCGCATTGCTGTGCGAGCTCAGAATGTGCCAGGCGGTCCTGTTGCCGATTACTCCGAGTGCGCTTGAAGGTGTCCGGGTCCTTAATCGCTGAACTAGTGGACTGCCTTAAGAGGCTGCTTTGCGCTTCTGCTGCGAGGGCCGCAGTGTGTTCCTCCGTGCGGAGAGAGCGCTCTGTGTTTCCATTGACGGTGATGACCCTCCGAGGTCCTGGCATCTTGAGCTTGAGATATCCATAATGCGGTACCGCCTTGAATCTCGCAAATGCGGTTCGCCCGAGCAGTGCATGGTAGCCACTGCGGAACTTGACTATGTCGAAGATTAACTCTTCGCTTCAGAAGTTATCCGGAGATCCGAAGACCACTTCCAGTGTTACTGAGCCTGTGCAATGGGCCTCTACACCTGGTATGATGCCTTTAAAGGTCGTTTTTGTGGGTTTGATCCTTGAGGGGTCTATACCCATTTTGCACACTGTGTCCTGATAAAGCAGGTTCAGGCTACTGCCTCCATCCATAAGGACTCGAGTGAGGTGAAATCCGTCAATGATTGGGTCTAGGACTAATGCGGCGAATCCGCCATGATGGATACTAGTGGGGTGGTCCCTGCAGTCGAAGGTGATCGGACAGGAAGACCATGGGTTGAACTTTGGGGCGACTGGCTCCAACGCGTATACGTCCCTGAGCGCGCGCTTTCGCTCCCTCTTGGGGATGTGGGTTGTGTATATCATGTTCACCGTTCGCACTTGTGGGGGGAACCTCTTCTGTCCTCCGGTGTTCGGCTTCCGGGGCTCCTCCCGTCATCGCTATGTGACCCCTTATCTTTGTTTTCGGCATTTATCTTGCCGGCCTGCTTGAACACCCAACAATCCCTGTTGGTGTGGTTGGCTGGCTTGTCGGGGGTGCCGTGTATTTGGCACGAGCGATCGAGTATACTGTCCAAACTGGACGGGCCCGGAGTGCTTCTTTTGAATGGCTTTTTCCACTGACCGGGTTTAGAGCCTTTGAATCCGGCACTGACTGCCGTGTCCTCGGTATTGTCGCTGTTAATGCGGCGCTTATGTTTGTTGCGACGTGACCTACCGTTGCCGTCCTTGGTATCTGAAGTACCATGGTTCTTTGATATGTTATTGCTGCGAGCCAACCAGTTGTCCTCTCCCGCACAGAAGCGGGTCATGAGTGTCGTGAGGGCTGCCATAGATTTCGGCTTTTCCTGGCCAAGGTGCCGCGCGAGCCATTCATCACGGATGTTGTGCTTGAAAGCTGCTAGGGCCTCTGCATCCGGACAGTCGATGATTTGATTTTTATTTGTTAAGAACCGTGTCCAGAATTGCCTGGCCGATTCCTCTGGCTGCTGAATTATGTGGCTCAAGTCATCGGCATCGGGTGGTCGCACATAAGTGCCCTGAAAGTTGTCGAGGAATGCGGCTTCCAGATCTTCCCAACAGCCAATGGACTCTGCTGGCAAGCTGTTGAGCCAATGCCGAGCTGGTCCTTTGAGTTTGAGTGGGAGGTATTTGATGGTGTGTAGGTCATCACCGCGGGCCATGTGGATATGTAGGAGGAAATCCTCGATCCATACCGCAGGATCTGTTGTGCCGTCGTATGATTCTATATTTACGGGTTTGAAACCCTCTGGGATTTGATGATCCATTACTTCATCTGTGAAGCACAGGGGGTGTGCGGCGCCTCTGTACTGGGCTATATCGCGACGCAGCTCAAATGACTTTTGCTCGCTGTGTTCGGCCTGGCCGGACTTACTTTTACTGTATCCGGCGTGACGATTATCGTCTCGCATAGTGGCACGCCCTCGTGATCCATAGATTGATCTTGCATGTTTTGCTTTGTCCTCCAATACGTCTCGGTGGTCTGGCGTATTTCCCCATGCCTTTTTATTTGAATGACGTCGGGGTGCGGGCTGAGATTTTGGCAGGAATGCCTCTCTGTCGCGGCCACGAGGCGGCCGATCAGCCGCGTTATACGCCAGGGATGTAGGTTTCGGTGCTTCCTCCTCCGGTAGGGGTAGCAACCTGCACTTTGGGTAACTCTTGGAGGGGCGTTCGAGTTTATGTTCCTCGGCCACCAGGACTTCAGTCCATCTGTCAGCTAGCAAATCTTGATCAACTTGAAGTTGCTGCTGCTTTTTCTTAAGGCTATTTGTCGTGGCTATAAGCCGGCGCTTGAAGCGCTCTTGTTTGACGGGATCCTCTAGCACGACGAATTCGTCATCGTCGAGGCTTGCCTCGTCTTCGGAGGGAGGCATGTAATTATCATCCTCCGCCTCTCCATCTGCCGCTCTCTCAGGAGGGCTGGCTTCTCCATCCTCCTGCCCTAAATCTTGCTGGAGGGGATTGTTGCCGTCTTCGGCACTGTCCGGAGTGCTATTATCTCTTGTGCCGGTATCACCGCTTTTGCCTTGGCGGGACTTAGAGCGGCGCCGCTGACACCGGCGCTTGGGTTGCTTCTTGGAGGGGTCATCATCCGTTGTCTCGTCGCCATTGCCTTCTTTGTGTGTGTCCACCATGTATATATCGTATGATGAGGTGGCTGTCCAGTTCCCTGTGGGCAGTGGTTCCTCTTCGTCTCCCGCATTGTCGTCCATACCGTCGATGTCTTCGGAGTCGAAATCGAGCATGTCGGTTAAGTCGTCGACAGTGGCTACTAAGTGGGTGGTGGGTGGGCGGCGAATTTCTTCATCACCCGCATCCCAATCCTGCCGGATATAGTTCGGCCAGGATCCTCATGACAAGGAGAGAGACCTGAATGAGTTCAGTATGTCGCCGAAGGGCGAGTGCTGAAAAATATCCGCGGAGGTAAACTCCATGATCGGCGCCCAATCAGATTCGATAGGAACGGGCGCAGGCGGTTCGGAGTCCGTGGCCGGAGAAGGATCCGGCAGTTTGGCAACACGGCTCTCGTGAAGGGTAAGGTCGATATTCGGCTCGATCGCCGCTGAGGTTATGGCCTCCGTGACGGGGTCTATCCACCCGTCCGTGGATGGCGCAACTGGCTCCGAATTGAGGCTCGGAGCAGCTGCCGGTGTGATCTCCTGAATACGGTCCGTTGGTAGAGCTAAATCATACTCATCGTGACCGCGTGGTGCACAAGGCAGGGGCTCGAATCCGTCAAAGATTAAGTCTCCACGGGCATCGGCCGTGTAATTTAAGCTTCCAAACCTGACCAGGTGGCCAGGGGCGTAACTTTCGATCTACTCCAGATGGCCAAGCGAGTTGGCCCGTAGTGCGAAGCCGCCGAACACAAAGATCTATCCAGGGAGAAAAGTCTCACCCTGGACTGCGTCGCTATCGATGATCATAGGAGCCATCGAGCCTAACGGCGATGACACAGAGGAACTCTCAATGAAAGCACCAATGCCAGTGTCAAAACCGGCAGATCTCGGGTAGGGGGTCCCGAACTGTGCGTCTAAGGCGGATGGTAACAGGAGGCAGAGGACATGATGTTTTACCCAGGTTCGGGCCCTCTTGATGGAGGTAAAACCCTACGTCCTGCTTGATTTATTCTTGATGATATGCGTATTACAAGAGTTGATCTACCACGAGATCGGAGAGGCTAAACACTAGAAGCTAGCCTATGGTATGATTGTCTGTTGTCCTACGGACTAAAACCCTCCGGTTTATATAGACACCGGAGGGGGCTAGGGTTACACAAGGTCGGTTACAAAGGAGGAGATATCCATGTCCGTACTGCCTAGCTTGCCTTCCACGCCAAGTAGAGTCCCATCCGGACATGAGACGAAGTCTTCAATCTTGTATCTTCATAGTCCAACAGTCCGGCCAAAGGATATAGTCCGGCTGTCCGGAGACCCCCTAATCCAGGACTCCCTTACTTGGCAACTGACTATGAAGATTCCCTCTTATGTAACCGACTCTATGTAACCCTAGATTCCCCCCGGTGTCCATATAAACCAGAGGGGTTAGTACGGAAAGGATATACTCATTACCATAGTCATATAGGCTAGGCTTCTAGGGTTTAGCCATCATGATCTCGTGGTAGATCAAATCTTGTAATACTCATATTCATCAAGATCAATCAAGAAGGAAGTAGGGTATTACCTCCATAGAGAGGGCCCGAACCTGGGTAAACATCGTGTCCCCCATCTCCTGTTACCATCGATCCTAAACGCACAGTTCGGAACCCCCTACTCGAGATCCGCCGGTTTTGACACCGACATTGGTGCTTTCATTGAGAGTTCCACTATGCCGTCAACGAAAGGTTCGATGGCCCCTTCAATCATCTATAGTGACGCTGTCCAAGGAGAAACCTCCCCCCGGATAGATTTTCATGTTCGGCGGCTTAGTACTGCGGGCCAACTCACTTGGCCATCTGGAGCAGATTGATAGCTACGCCCCTGGCCACCAGGTCATATTCGGAAGCTTGAACTACGTCGCGGATATCCGTGGAGACTTGATCTTCAATGGATTTGAGACCGGAACGATCGCTCCCCCTTGCTCCAATGAACATGACTTAAATATGTCATCAGATCACATCCAGGAGATGGTCCTTGTTGCTGCAACGGCCTTAGAACCGGAGCAGATCGTGCCATCCGAGGCCACAGAGTCTGCGGCATTGGAGCCGCACACGGACTCGGCACCCCACAATATTTGCGCCAACGGAACTCCGGACTCGTCTCCGGCCACAAGTTCCGGACCATGTACGCTTGCGGATACCGAGCTAGATCGGTTATCGATCTCCGAATTCAGCGCCGCAGACGTTTTTCAGCACTCACCTTTGGGCGATGTGCTAAACTCTTTAAAAACTTGTCCTTGGAGAAGGACTCACAACCGAACTATGTTCGGTTCAAGCCAGAGGCTGATGATGGGAAATTTCGCTTCCCACCCGCCACCCACTTCATAGCCACCGTCGATGACTTAACCGACGTGTTTGATTACGGCTTCGAGGACATTGAAGGTATGGACGACGATGCCGACCAGGAGCAAGGCCAAGACCTGCCATTTACTGGACGTTGGACGGCCACCTCTTCATACGATGTGTACATGGTTGACACACATAAAAAAGCTAGCGACGATGACAAAGGAGATCCAGTTGCGAATAAACCTTCTGAGACAGAGTCCAAGCGTCGGCGCCCTAAACGCTGCTCTAAGCCTCGTTGCTCAAAAGATGACGACACTGGCACCGGAGAAAATAGTACTCCGGGAAACGCCAAAAACAATGAAGACCCTGTCGGGGCTGCATCCGAACAGGAGGAATAAGACAACGGGCAAGATAACCCTGATAAACAGGCCATGCCCAATGACCCAGATGATGATAGTTATCGTCCAGTCTCCAAGGATGATGAGAGCCTCGACAATGAGGACTTCATCGTGCCTGAGGCACCCCTCGAGCAGGAGTGCTTCAAGCGCCAGCTAATAGCCACTTCAAGAAGCCTGAAGAAGAAGCAGCATCAGCTCCAAGATGATCAAGACCTGCTCATTGACATGTGGAAAGATGTCCTGGCAGTCGAAGAATACGGCCTCGAGCACCCAGCCAAGAGTTACCCAAAGCGTAGAGTGCTACCTCAGTTCGATGAGGAAGCACCAGATCCCATACCTCCCTCACGCACTGCGGACCAACCACCACGTGGTCGGGATAGTGCGGCGGACCGACCACCCCACGGTCGGGATAAAACAGCAACTCAGGCCGAACAACAGCCCGCCCCACCGCCTCGCAAAAAGAGGGACAAAACAGCTCGGGACCATACATACGACCTTCGGCAGGATCTGGACAGTAGAGTAGGACACACCAGATCAATCTACAGCTCGCGAGGACGCTTCCCGACTTGGGATGACGGCTACCTATTCGGACGTGACAAGCCTAGTCACACCCGGGCCGATAACCGCAGACGGACTTCATCGGAGGTGCGCCATGACGCGGCCCGATATAGGGGCGCCGCACACCCTCTCTACTTCACAGATGAGGTGCTGGATCACGAATTCCCCGAGCGGTTCAAGCCCGTCAATATTGAATCATACAACGGAACAATCAATCCTGCAGTATGTATTGAGGACTTTATTCTCCACATCCACATGGCCCGTGGAGATGACCTCCACGCCATCAAATACCTCCCGCTAAAGCTCAAAGGGCTAGCTCGACACTGGCTAAATAGCCTACCCGAAAATTCCATCGACATCTAGGAGGACTTGGAAGAAGCCTTCCTTGACAACTTCCAAGGTACGTATGTCCGGCCACCCGATGCCGATGACTTAAGGCACATAGTTCAACAACCTAGAGAATCAGCCAAAAAATTCAGGACTAGGTTCCTAACCAAAAAGAACCAGATCGTTGACCGTTCGGATGCCGAAGCCCTAGCGGCCTTTAAGCATAGCATCCGTGATGAATGGCTCACCCGCCACCTCGGCCAAGAAAAGCCGAGGTCCATGGCAGCCCTCACGGCACTTATGACCCGCTTTTGCGCGGGAGAGGATAGTTGGCTAGCTTGCAGTACAAACATAGCCAACGAAGTAGGCCCCTCCGAGGCCAAAAACAGCACCAGCAAGCTCGGGTGCAACAGACACAAACGCCGAAGCAATAGCGATAACACCGATGACACTACAGTTCACGCCGGATTCAGTGGCTCCAAGTCCGGCCAGCGAAAGAAGGCCTATAAAAGGAACGATGGAGGACCATCCAGCTTGGACCGCATACTCGATTGTCCGTGCCAGATACATGGCACCCCAGAGAAACCGGCCAACCATACTAACAGAGATTGTCGGGTCTTTAAGCAAGCCAGCAAGGTAAATAGCGGAAACAAGGAAGGGGAATTGCAGAGCGGGGACGAAGACGAGGAGCCCCGGCAACAGAACACTGGGGGGCAGAAGAAATTCCTGCCTCAAGTCAAAACGGTGAACATGATATATGCTACACACATCCCCAAAAGGGAGCACAAGCGCGCACTCAGGGACGTTTATGCGGTAGAGCCAGTCGCCCCAAAATTCAACCCATGGTCGTCATTCCCAATCACCTTTGATTGTCGTGTTCATCCAACTAGCATCCGTCATGGCGGTTCGGCCGCATTGGTACTCGACCCAATCATCGACGGATTTCACATGACACGAGTCCTAATGGACGGTGGTAGCAGCCTCAACCTACTCTATCAGGATACAATACACAAAATGGGCATTAATCCCTCACGAATCAAGCCCACGATAACTACCTTTAAAGGAGTTATCCCAGGCGTAGAGGCCCGTTGTACGGGCTAGATCACGCTGGAGGTGGTCTTCGGTTCCTCGGATAACTTCGGAAGCGAAGAGCTAATCTTCGATATCGTCCCCTTCCGCAGCGGCTACCACGCACTGCTCGGACGAACCACGTTTGCTAGATTCAACGTGGTGCCACATTATGCTCATCTCAAGCTCAAGATGCCCAGTCCATGCAGCGTCATTACAGTAAATGGAAACACAGAACATTCCCTCCGTACAGAGGAGCATACCACAGCCCTAGCAGCAGAAGTACAGAGCGGCCTTCTCAAGCGGCACCATAATCCGGCCGCCGAGCCCCTGGACATCATTAAGAAGGTCCGGACTACACTGCAATAGGGCAGCTCGGTTCGTCAAGAGCTGAATTAGTAAATTCGGCCTCCGTCCCAGCCCCGATGAGGAAATGGCATCCGTACTGCACGTACATAACTACGCACTCAAAACCCCATGGGTACTGACGGAGGCATAACTCACTCGTGATCCACAATGCGGCTTGACCAACCCTGGGATTCGCACGCCTTTATTTTTTCTTTTTATTATGGTTTTTTTTTCTCTTTTCAAGGTCTATGCAGATGACCCGTTTGGAGAACACACCAAGGAGGCAAGGAGCTCTGGCATACTAGGGATCCCTAGGTGGTCTCTATTAAACGATTGCCATACTTTTTTTACATACCCGCACGCAGCTTGCCCTTGGTTGCAGCATGTTAAATAGCTTTACTTGCTTATCACATTACTTGCACAAAGTACGCCTCGACGTACTAATTACATCACAATGGTGAATAAATGGCGGCGTCAGCTTATTACTTAATTTTCCTGTTTCCTCACCTTTGTATATATTACTTATTGCACACGTACACCATGGTATGTATTACTGCACTAGGGGCTTCATTACACCCCGCATTACGGCAATAAAAGTCCGACCACTTTTCCAATATAGTTCGGCACCCCGAACTTATAGCATTATATGCATCGGCTCTGAATCATGTCTTTGGTCAATAGTTGGGTTGCCAGGCTCCTGTGCTTACTACCTTACGTTTCGCTATATCGGCTAGGGTAGTAAAGGGAGAACTACTGCGATTGTGTCCCGGTTCTTCCGGACGAGCACCTATGTAGAGAAAGCCGAAAACTGGCTGTCATGATGCGGCGAGAGCTGGTCAGCTATTCGAGAGGTTCCAAATTGTTAGAGATTTTTTCCGCTTCTTGTGAAGAATCGGTTCCTCCGATTAGGCGTGTACAACACCCGTAGTTCGGCCTTCCGAATACCAGGGGCTTCGCCAATTTTCTTAATTGTCAAACTCCTATGACTAAGTGAGGGCGGTAAAGGCCGCATAGTTTGATTGCCTTGTTCGTTGCGCTAAACACCTCCTTTAAGGACCAGAATGTGGAGTAAAGAGTGTTTAGATTTATCCCGAACACCCCCGTACTATCTACGTGGGGGCAGAAGCCGACGACTGGTCAACCCTCAGATTTCGTAAACGGCCGCACAGGAGGTAAAATGTAAATCGCAAGCATTATAATACATAACATCATTGTTCCATATTATAGGACATGATAATACAAATGTTCTCATGGGAATATGACATCCTTCGAACATTGCTCCGCCACAAGGCGGGACCCCTCCAGGACACCATCAAAATAGAGCTCGGGTCAATGATGCTCCTTGCCCTCCGGCGGCCTCTCGGTCATCAGCTTCTTGGCATCCAGCTTTGCCCAATGCGTCTTGACGCGGGGAAATGCCATATGCGCACCTTCAATATAGATCGACCGCTTCACGACTTCGAACCATGGACAGGCACTTACAAGCCGCTTAACAAGCCCGAAGTAGCTGCTAGGTATAGGCTCGGCAGGCCACAGCCGGACTATCAGGTCCTTCATGCCTAGCTCTGCCGACCTGTGTAGCTCGACCAACTGCTTTAGCTGGTCGCTGAAGGGCAACGGATGTTCGGGTCCAAGATATTGGGACCAGAATAGCTTCTCTGTAGACATCCCTTCTTCGGCTCTATAATGGTCGGCAACATCTGATATACTGCACGGCAGATCTGTAAACGCCCCTGGTTAACCCAAATTCGGATAAGTACAAGGAACATTTCTTCTACATACTTGCTTTGCATGGTGAAAGAATTACCCGCTGCAATCTCCTTGGCCGCCTGAATTTCCTGGAGGGTGTTCTGGGCTTCGGCTTGTGCATCCTATGTGCTCTGGCGGGCCTTCACCATTTCATACTCTTGCGCCTTACAATCATGCTCCAAGGACTCAAATCTCTCGATTGCACCCTGGAGCTGTTGCTGCGCCTCGCCAACCTGGGCCTCGTGCTTCTCGCACGTGGCGGGTTCCTTGGCCGCTTTGTCCTCGGCCTCGGCTAACGCCTTCTTGAGGGCTGCTATCTCAGTCGTGGCCCCTAATAAAGTTTATGACAACTCAGTCCGAATGGACTATTCATTTTTTTCTTAAAACGTACCCACAGGTTACTGCATACCTTGGCTATCCTCCAGCTGATTCTTCACGAGGCCGAGCTCTTCCTCGGCCCGCTCCAGTTTCTGCTTCAGTCCGGAGACCTTCGTAGCATGAGCGGTGGCGGCCTGCAGCGATAGCTGCTTATTCACACAGACAACTTATGTTGGACTCCTGCGATATTTCTTCTCGATCCTCTGTTCAGCCTTTTCTTTCCGAACACCAAACAGAGCATCAGGGGCTACTGTCTATACTGTGATATTCTTCCTACAAACGTATTACTTACCTTAAAGTACGATAGAAGGCTAGTACAGGCTTCGGTCAGTCCGCTTTTTACGAACTGGACCTTCTCTATTATCGTGCCCATAAGGGCACAGTGGTCATCCACAATAGAGGCACCTCGTAGCGCCCCCAGCATATTATCTGGTGCCTTTGGTTGGATAGAGGTCACCGGCTGAACATGCACATTCCCTCCTTTTGGGGAATGCCGTTCGCTGGACTCCGGAGCTGCATAGATCTCCGGAATGGTATCCGGCTCAGGTCCGAAGGGAACTCGGCCCCCATCACCAGTCCCCATAGGGGATCTTTCCCCATGTGTCCGGCTACTGAGGAATTGTCCTGGGGCACCACCCCGACGATCTCCGGAAGCCCCCCGGTCGGGGAAGGTCTTTTGCGACACCACCTCGTCGTCACCCTTGGGAGAGACGGAATGAGCAGGTGGCGGGGACATGCTAGCCATCTCCTTTGAGTCCAGCGACCACTCTGTCGAGGATCGCGGGGAGCCATCGCATGCTGGACTACAATAACAAGGTTTAAGGTATATCAATATTACAAACCGGGAAGGCCAGACATTTTCGGATTCTGGTACATTTCGAGGTGGCCCGAGGCTTGGTCCGGCGAGGTCGCTCCGGACTGCTATAAACATCCCACACGGAGTTATCTGCGAGTGAGCCTCTAACCCTCTTAGGCGCTTTCACCTACGGATTTGTGGGGGCCGCTCTTGAAGTGGGAAGTCGCTTTCTTCTTCCTCTTCGTCGTCATCATCAGCGGACGAAGAGGAAGTCTCCTCTTCGGACATCACGTCCGGAGCGCCTTTTTGGCGAAGGCCCTTCTTGGCCCCTTTGGCCGCTGTCGGATTTCAGGTTCCGGCAGACCCTTGGGGTTCGAACACTGGGGTGCGCGTGGAGATCTCTCCCCTACCGATCTACGTACAATCTCCTCGCATGATCTAAGCTGGAAACAACGAACAACACAAGGGGTGCGAGGTTTATACTGGTTCGGGCCACCGTTGTGGTGTAATACCCTACTCCAGTGTGTGGTGTGGTGGATTGACTCAGGGGCTAACGATGAACAATACAAGGGAAGAACTGCCTCGCGAGAGGTGTTCTTGAGCTGGTGCGATGAACTGCTTGGGTGAGTTCAGTCGCCTCTCTCTCTCTGTGCTAGGGTTCTATCTGATCTCTCCCCCCTCTACTCTGTGGTGGCTAGCTCTATTTATAGAGGCCCTGGGCCTCTCCCCAAATAATGAGCGGGAAGGGCGCCAACAATTGGCCATTTTGAAGGGGAACATCTAGTACAAGTTATCCTGACCAAAGGTGGTCTTCGGCTTCCAAAAGTACTGGTGATAACGCCGTCTTGGGCTCCACGGTGACCTCCGTCTTGCCGCTCTGTTGGTCTTGGTCTCGTTGCACCGGAATGGTAACCTTTGCCCGATGCCTTGGCCTGTGCTTGCCCCCTTTGCACCAAAGGGGTAACAAGGACACTGCGGAGGCCGGCGCCCGCCTGGTCTCGATCGTCATGGCTTGCGTCACGGGCTCCTCATGAGGTGCCCCCGCCTTGATCTCTCCGCCTCCTCGCGAGCCCGCCTGATGAGGCTGCCTCTAAGGAAGCTTCCGGTCGTCCGCCCCGCGAGGCTTGGCCCCTCGCGAGGGTATTGAGCTTGAGCTGATGAAGATGGACCGCGCTGGGCCCCCACTTGAGCCACACCGCAGGCCGCAGGCAGGCAAGTCTGGGGATCCCCGTTCCCAGAACACCTACAATAGCCCCCGGGCCCAAGGCATGCCCAGGCTTGGCCTAGCAGGGAAGCGAAGGGGCAAGCGCGAAGCGCCGCAGGCCCTAACAGCCTGCGGCCTTGGGCGCCGCATGGTGATTGATTGGACGTGGGCGACTGCGCTTCCCCACGACGCCTCGGCGACCGCACGACTTGACGAGTCCCTGCATGCAGATAAACCGGTCATCATTACCTGCGATCGTGATGCTCGGCGGTTGGCCTCCTCCGGCCATAAGTACGGGGCTGCGCGAGCCCCTTCAGTCCATCCCTTCCTGCTGCTCCCTTCCTTCTTCCTTGTTCTTGCTCCTCCTTACGCCAATGGCACCAATCCGCCGGTTTTCTGCAGAAGAGAAGGGAAAGGCCCCCCGAGAGGGTCCTGACCCACTTCCGCCGATGAAGCGGCTGGTCCTCTGCCACCGAGATGAGGGTGCTCAGCAGGAGGCACCGAGGCCCTGGTACGAGCGGCCGCCGCCTGGGTTTCCACTACCCTTGTACGCCCGCGTCGTGGGTCCTGGGGTAGAAGGCGTCGAGCGACATCGACGGTGCCGCTGTCGACGCCGGTGAGTCACGGTGGTGCGCGTCGTTCCTCCTGGAGTCCACGCCGAGCGCTCCTCTCGCGAGCTCGTGCTCCACACCGTCATGCCTCCAAGCTCTTGGATTCGCCTTCCTCCTTCCTTCGCCTTCGAGATGCCGCCGAGCGGGGCTCTAGAGCTCTGGCTGTAGCATGCTGACTGCAGTAGCCTTGCGACCGGAGCGGAGGTCGCGGTCGTCGCTCCGGGCAAGGTCTTCATGACCCGGGACTGGGGCGAAATCACCCGGGTCTGCCGGACGGTAGGTGCCCTCGTAATTCATCTTGAATACGATGGCGCCTCCCTGATGTTCTTCAAGGTCTTCGATGCTGAAGGACGCCGGTTGGAGTGCTGCCCCAGGGAGAGCGGCAGGGGCAACGAACTGGCGAGGACCTGGCCCGCCCATCGGCCCCCCAGCAGCTCCTCAGGCAGCAGCGAAGGAGCTGGGGAATCCAGCGGCTCCCCCGAGCTCCTCGTGACTCCGGAGACAAGCGACGACAGCTACGAGCCCCCGAGCTCACGCCGTGCTCGGAGCGGGGCAGCTGCGTCTAGCCGCCGACGCCACTGATCTGGATGGGGTTGGCGCCGGCGTTGGGCAGCCCACTGTTGATGATGGCGTCCCTTGCGGAGGTGCGGGCGATTAGTGTTCCTTAGGATTTGTAGTTTTGTTCCCTGCGAGGAATCGAAGCAACACCCCGTGGGGGTATGTAAGGCGCGTGCCATGTCTTTTGCGAACATTATGTCTTAATATGAATCAATGTGAGGTGCTTGTTCTGTCTCGGCTCGGCTCCCCCATTCTATCCTCACGAGGACTTGGCGCTCTATGCTGACAGGTCCCAGTCCCTAGGCAGGCTTCAGTCGTCGCTGGTATGCCAGGTCGCGATGCCATGGTCAAGGCCAGGAGGTGAGTGACCCAAGGTTCGGTAAGAGCCCCCGAGTCACGATGCTCGGGAGGTCCCCTTTAGCACTCAAGCAGCCCTCGCTGGGCGAGAAAGGAAGGCAATGTCACCATGACAGAGCCGCACCGGGCGAGGGTTTGGCGCTGCGTTGGTCCAACTCTTGTAAGGGCGTGACTTATCTCTTGAGTTTGGTGTAGTTCCTCGATGAAGCGCCCGGCCCGAGTGGTGGCAGCTGAGGCGCTGCTGCATTAGGTCCTCGCGAGCTTCTTCCCACTCCCCCGCACTTTCCTTAATGCTCTACGTCCTCAGGTCCCGGCCCTCGTGCGAGCTCAGCCGCCGCTGGTATGACAGGTCGCGATGCCGTGGGTCAAGGCCAAGGGGTGAGGGCTGGAGAGCCAGTAGGAGCCTATGAGTCACGATGCTCAGACGCCCCCCTTTTAACGTGCAAGCGGTCCGTGCCGGAGAGAGGGAGAGGCAGCTCGCGATGTCCCCAGCGTTTCTCCTGGAGTAGGTCCTGCACACCAATCATGAAGAGAAACAAGACCTGTCGTTACGGTTGCGAGCCAACCTTTTGTCGCTCTGGGAAAGTGATTGGGGCACTGTGGGCCTGGTGAGGTGGCGCCTTGCGGGGCTGCCACGGCCAGAGCTCGACCACTCAGGTTTATCGGTGTTGCACGGACGGACCCGTGCGCAAATGCCGTGCCAGAGTGAGCGGCTCCATAGGTAGGCGTCAATCGAGCAGACGATTAGGTTAGGTATGTTAAGCACGCAGGAGGAAATTCATTTTAAGTAGACGCGGGAAAAGCAAACACCGCTGGGCCAGGCCCGAGCAGCTCGGGGATGATGCAGCCCGAGGGGCGCCCCCAACAAGGTAAGTAAAGAGCGTAAGCAAAACAGATACATGCCGCAGGGATGGACCCACGCGACCAGGGAATGATGCGGCCCTGTGGGCGCTCCCAGCTAAAAACGGAACTTAGAAAGATGTCACCTGGTGCCATTGAAGATGAAGCGATGTTGAAGAAGTGGGCGATGCGCGATGAAGACGTCGACCCTCACGAGCCCCCAGGCCCAGGAGCCTCGGGAGGCTCCGGGGGCATAGGTGGGTCTCCGAGGGCCATCTCCATCTCCACCAGGACCGCGTAGTGCCTGAACTCCTGAGCCTCCAGAATGCTCCTCAGCAGGCGCTGATGAGCGGCGACCGCATTCGACAGGTCGAAAGGCATGCGAACGTAGCTGTGAGGTGGACCCTTGCAATGCCCCACGCGCGAAGGCCATAGGCATTCCTGAGACGCGGCTCGGTTGAGCCTTGGCAAGTCGATGCAGACGCGCAGCCCACCATCCTCGCCTAGATGTGGGGCCACGGTGGGCAAGGAGTGGTTGCCGGGCATGACTCTCGACTCCTGTAGCTCCTGGGTGTTTCTTGCGATGAACTCCTGTGGGTTTGGTCTTCCTTGCCTTGTACATTCCTGAGGGAAACGTGCCTGGAAGCACCCCTCCAAGTGGTGCCCGAGCGCCTCCCTCACGACCTTGGCCAAGTCGGTGGCTCTCCAAGAAAGAGCCCCCGAGCCCTGCCTGAGGAGGGCACCGGGCGCGCCTTGCTATGCGAGAGAGGGTGGCGCTCCCTGATTGGGCGCAGATCCTGACGCAACACCTCCGGAGGCGCCTACCTCCTTGTGGCTTGGGCCAGGCGAAACCTTCTTCTTCTTAAGGGTCGCCTCGGGAAGTCTTCCGTTCCTGTGGTCCGGGTCTTCGATTGCTGCGGCTTGGAACACGCGCTCAAGTGAACACACTGCGTCCCTTTCTTCACAGGGTACGGTGATGACTCCACCGCTTCCTGGCATCTTGAGGACATTGTATCCATGGTGAGTCACTGCCATGAACTTGGCCAGGGCTGGGTACCCGAGGATGGTGTTGTATGGCAGACAGATGTGGGCGACGTCGAAGTCGATGAGCTCAGTGCGGTAGTTGTTGCGCTGCCCGAAGGTGACTGGAAGGCGAACCTGGCCTATTGGAACAGTGGAACCATCAGTGACTCCTGAGAATGGCTTTGTTGGATGAAGCTGATCGTACGACACTTGGAGATTGTCGAACGTCTCAACGGACAGGACATTGAGTCCTGCCCCGCCGTCAATGAGGGTCCTGGTGACCTGCACGTTGCTGATGACCGGGGAGCAAAGCATCGGGAGGACTCCGGCCGTTGCCATGCACTTGAGCTGATCTGCTGAGCTGAACGTGATGGCGCACGCGGACGACCTGAGAGGGCGCGTGGCCTCAAGCTTCGGGAGGACTGCATTCACCTCGCGAGCAAACTGCTTGAAGATGCGCTGTGAGGCTGGGGCCTGTGCTCCACCCAAGATGCAAGCGATTGCGCGCGGCTCCTGGAAGCCCTCAGGCCCCTCGTCTTGATGTTGGCCTTCGTTCCTCCTTGGCGGTGGCGGCAGAGGTGGAAGGCCTGCGTTGCCGTGCGGGTGATCCTCACGAGGCTGATCTCTCCAGCCTCCCTCGCGAGGCTGGTCCTGCCAGCGATCCTCGCGAGGTCGGTCACGCCACCCTTGGTGAGGGCCACAGTATTCCCATCGTCCGCCACCTCTTCCTCCTCCTCCTCCTCCTCCGCCATAGCCCCTGTCGTTGCACTCGGGGCGTCGGCCGACACGTCCATCTCTCACGGCCCTGAGCTCTTGACATTCGTTGATGTTGTGGGTGTGGAGGTCGTGGTACACGCAGTACCGGCTGCCCTTGGATGACTCAGGCTGATCCCTGCCTCGCTTGGTGTCCAGTTCCGCTGCAAGCACGGCAGCACCCTTGCGCTTCACGTCCTTGGCCTTGGGCTTCTTCTCTTCTGGGTCGGCAGCCGGGAGTTCGAGGAGGGAAAGGCACCCTTCCTCAGCCCTGGCGCACTTGGTCGCCAAGTTGAACAGCTCCAGGGATGTGCACAGGTCTTCATGGATTGCTAGCTCCTCCTTCATCTTGATGTCGCGTACGCCATCGGAGAAGGCCGAGATGATGGCTTCTTCAGTCACCTTGGGGATTTTGAGGCGAGCATTGTTGAAGCGCTGGATGTATTTCTGCAGGGTTTCCCCTTGCTTCTGCTTGATGTAGCGCAGATCGCTCACGGCCCGGGGCCGGTCGCGAGTGCCCTGGAAGTTGGCGATGAAGCGAGTGCGCATCTCGTCCCAGGAGGATATTGTGCCAGGAGCCAGGTACAGGAGCCAGGTGCGGGCCCCGTCCTTGTGCGCCATGGGAAACCAGTTCGCCATGACCCTTTCGTCTCCATTGGCGGCTTCGATGCATAGCTCGTAGAGCTGTAGGAACTCCGCGGGGTCCGCCGTGCCATCGTAGAGAGGGGGCAGGTCAGGCTTGAACTTGCCTGGCCATGCAACGCCGCGTAACTCGGGGGTGAGGGCGCAGCAGCCTGCTGTGGCCACCGATGCTTTTTGCTGGTGCTGGGCTTGTTCATGGGGATTACCGCGCGCCGCCGCTTGGAGCAGCGCGGGGTCTTGGCGTGGAGGTGCAGGGACGCGATCTTGGCGCGCCGGCACTGGGAGCGCGCGAGCACCTTCTTGGGGACGAGGGATCTCTTGGCAGCTCCTTTCTTGCTGCATAGGCGCCGGACGTGGAGGGTCTCACCCTGGGGCTGCGCGCCTTGGAGCCAGGGTGCCTTCTTGGGGAGGAGGTGGTGGAGGCACCTCCTGATCTTCGCCTCCTGCACAGAATGGAGAGCGAGGCGGCGAAAAGGAGAACAAGGGGGAGCCCCCTGCGGCGCTGACGAGCTCGGTGATGCGGGCGAGCCAATCCTCGTAGAGGTCATCGACGGGGCGGTAGTGTAGGAGCTCTCTTGCCAGGAGCAGCGTGGCGTGCGCGTCCGTGGGGGTGTGACGGGCGTGGGACGACGAAGCGGCTGGAGTTAGCGACGGTGTGGCGGTGCGGCCCTCCCGCCGTACCGAAGGATGCTGGGACGAGGCCTGTTGCTCGTTCCCCCCCGAGCCGGTAGCGGCGTTGGCGACCGGCGACGGGGAACGACAAGGGCGTCCGCCAGCGGGCGCCGTCTGGGCAACGCGGGTGGCGAGAGCAGCCCGACGCTCGGCGCGAGCCCGACGAGCGTCAGCCATAGACACGACGGAAGATCACATGCGAACAGCGGAAGAAAGATTCCGGTGCACCCCTACCTGGCGCGCCAGATGTCGGATTTCGGGTTCCGGCAGACCCTTGAGGTTTGAACACTGGGGTGCGCGCGGAGATCTCTCCCCTACCAATCTACGTCCAATCTCCTCGCGTGATCTAAGCTGGAAACAACGAACAACACAAGGGGCGCGAGGTTTATACTGGTTCGGGCCACCGTTGTGGTGTAATACCCTACTCCAGTGTGTGGTGTGGTGGATTGCCTCAGGGGCTAACGATGAACAATACAAGGGAAGAACTGCCTCGCGAGAGGTGTTCTTGAGCTGGTGCGATGAACTGCTTGGGTGAGTTCAGTTGCCTCTCTCTCTGCTAGGGTTCTATCTGATCTCTCCCCCCTCTACTCTTTGGTGGCTAGCTCTATTTATAGAGGCCCTGGGCCTCTCCCCAAATAATGAGTGCGAAGGGCGCCAACAATTGGCCGTTTTGAAGGGGACCATCTAGTACAAGTTATCCTGACCAAAGGTGGTCTTCGGCTGCCAAAAGTACTGGTGATGACGCCATCTTGGGCTCCACGGTGACCTCCGTCATGCCACTCTGTTGGTCTTGGTCTCGTTGCACCGGAATCGTAACCTTTGCCCGATGCCTTGGCCTGTTCTTGCCCCCTTTGCACCAAAGGGGAAACAAGGAGACTGCGTAGGCCGGCGCCCGCCTGGTGTCGATCGTCATGGCTTGCGTCACGGGCTCCTCACGAGGTGCCCCCGCCTTGATCTCTCCGCCTCCTCGCGAGCCCGCCTAGTGAGGCTGCCTCTGAGGAAGCTTCTGGTCGTCCGCCCCGCGAGGCTTGGCCCCTCGTGAGGGTCTTGAGCTTGAGCTGATGAAGATGGGCCGCGCTGGGCCCCCACTTGAGCCACACTGCAGGCCGCAGGCAGGCAAGTCTGGGGACCCCCGTTCCCAGAACGCCGACAGCTGCTTTCTTGGCCGTCTTCTCTGGCACCTCATAAGGTGCTGGAAAAAGCATTTTCGTCATTAACGGGAATTCTTGGTCTTCGGGCAGCGGAGCCGGGCAGTTAATCCCCTTAGCTATCTTGATCCAGGCCTGAAAACACGGGTACGAAAGCTTAGGCTTTTTCTCAAAATATGCTAGTAAAGGGTACGCCTTGAAAACATTAAAAGAACTTACCGGGTTAGCCTGGCGTTTTAAGCTAAGCCCACGATCTTCGATCGTGGGCGGTGGCGTCTCGCTGGCCTTGAAGATCACTTTCCAGATTTCTTCATGCGTCGTGCTGAAGAGCTCTAGTAGCGTATGGTGCTTGTCTGGATCGTACTCCCATAGATAGCAAGTCCGGCGTTGGTACAGAAGGACCCGACGAATGAGCATGACCTGGACCACGTTGACGAGCTTGATCTTCCTATGTATCATGTTCTGGACGCACGTCTGGAGCCCAGTCAGCTCGTCCGAGGGACCCGGTTAGGCCCCTCTCTTGCCAGGAGGTGAGCCACATCGGGATTCCAGATCGGAATTCGGGGGCCGCCACCCAGTTGGCATCACGCGTCTCGGCGATATAGAACCACCCCGATTTCCACCCTTTCACCGTCTCTGCATATGAGCCTTCGGGCCAGGTAACATGGGGCATCTTGCCCACCATGGCGCCTTCGCACTCTGCTTGTTGGCCGCTCACCACCTTCGGCTTCACATTGAAGGTCTTCAGCCATAGGCCGAAATGAGGCGGGATGCGGAGAAAAGCCTCGCACACGACAATGAATGCCGTGATTTTGAGGATGAAGTTGGGGGCTAGGTCATGGAAGTCTAGCCCATAGTAAAACATCAGTCCATGGACGAAGGGGTGAAGATGGAAGCCCATCCTGCGGACGAAATGTGTGAGAAATACAACCCTCTCGTGGGGATCTGGAGTAGGGACGATCTGTCCCTTGGCCGGGAGTCGGTGAGTGATCTCCTTGGCTAGATACCCGGCCTCCCAGAGAGCCTTGATATCCCTCTTCTTGACGGAGGAGGCCATCCACTTACCCCCAGCTCCGGATCCGGACATCTTTGGAGTGCTTTCTCGGACGAGCGAAAAGCTAAAAGCTTGGGCGCTGGAGCTCAGGGCCGGAAGGACCGAGGAGGAGCCGAGGTGTGGGTGAAGAAAGGGAATCCTTATCCCCTTATAAAGGCCATGAATATGAAGCGTCTCCCCACTCGCCTTAAACTCGCCTATTCCCAAGGGCGGTGCAAACGACACGGTTGGGTCGCGAACGCCCGTATTGATGAGAATCCCGTAATAAGGAGACACGGTCTCTTCTTCGACAGGACGTGCCAATGGCAACCGCGTCTCGAAATGTGGAGTGGCAGACGAAAAACGGTTTGAAATTATGACCAGACAGACGCGATGTCATATTGTAAAAAGCTGTCAGTAGATTAGACTCGTGTGAAAATATATTCTCTCTGCGGTTATGTATGGTGTGTGTGACAGGTCCGGATACTATCATCGCATCCGAAGACTATCTTGAAGTTTGGATAGAAGGGAACCCGCCTTGCAATGCCGAAGACAATTTGCGCGCCGGACTCCTCGTCATTAAAGCCAGGTTCAGGGGCTACTAAGGGAGTCCTGGACTAAGGGGTCCTCGGGCGTCCGGCCTGTTATCCATGGGCCGGGCTGATGGGCTGTGAAGACATTTAAGGCCAAAGACTGTACCTGTGTCCGGATTGGACTCTCCTTGGTGTGGAAGGAAAGCTTGGCGACCGACTATGAAGATTCCTTCTTATGTAACCGACTCTATGTAACCCTAGATCCCCCTGGTGTCCATATAAACCGGAGGGATTAGTCCTGTGTCGGTGTCAAAACCGGCGGATCTCGGGTAGGGGTCCCGAACTGTGCGTCTAGGATCGATGGTAACAGGAGACGGGGGACAAGATGTTTTACCCAGGTTCGGGCCCTCTCTATGGAGGTAATACCCTACGTCCTGCTTGATTGATCTTGATTAATATGAGTACTACAAGAGTTGATCTACCACGAGATCGTAATGGCTAAACCCTAGAAGCCTAGCCTGTATGACTATGGTAATGAATATATCCTTTCCGGACTAACCCCTCCAGTTTATATATACACCGGGGGATCTATGGTTTACATAGAGTCAGTTACATAAGAAGGAATCTTCACAGTTGGTCGCCAAGCTTGCCTTCCATGCCAAGGAGAGTCCAATCCAGACACAGGTACAGTCTTCAGCCTTCATGTCTTCACAGCCCATCAGTCTGACACATGGATAACAGGCTGGACGCCCGAGGACCCCTTAGTCCAGGACTCCCTCAGTAGCCCCTGAACCTGGCTTCAATGACGAGGAGTCCGACGCGCAGATTGTCTTCGGCATTGCAAGGTGGGTTCCCCCTTCCGAACTCCTAGTTGATCTTCAGATGTAATGATTGTATCCGGACTTGTATGCACAACCACAGAGGACATAATATTTC